>NC_053168.1:16672500-16972500 GCF_016835505.1 Polypterus senegalus
GGGTTTCCAAATGGTTCAAAATATTCAAATGCAGGTGCCAGTTAGACATTTTGGCACTAGTATGACTCAACGAACAAAAAATACTCCACAGGTCAAGTGTCTTTGTTTTTAAAGATTTTAGTAAAATCAAAAGCAAACAATTCAACACAAAAATATAGAAAAACGTTCAGAATACATGAAAAAAAGAGAAAAAAGGGTAACATGATATTCTGCATAAATATTTAGGTTACATTTCTTAAATTTTCATTCTGTGTATCGAACAGTCAAAAAACTCTATGCTCTTCATGTCTATCTGTCTGACTGTTCATGTTTCTTTCTAGCTGTCTAACTTCAATCTACCTTTAATACTAACTTAAAGGATTTACAATAATAGTCATAATAATTCCAATCTCTGATGGTTTAATAGCCATTTTAGGGTCACCCAGGTTGGCCACTTGCCAAATAATTTTGGGAGGATTGGAACAGAAGTTTATTATGGTAAGATACCCTTACTGATGCCAATTTCCTTTAGCTGCCTTTTAGGATATGACAGACAGGCCGGTGATCTTAATTTAATCCGAGATCATGGGGCTACAAGTGTTAATAGTATTTCTAATAATTATAACTTTATAAAAATAATGCATGACTAATCTAGAATGTTTATAAAAACTGCTTGGAAACAAATCCCTATATTTATGTAAGGCACTGCTCAGTATCCTGTATAGTTAAGCAATAGGCAAACTATGCTATAATAATTCTTTAGATATCATTCAACTGCAGCATTTTAGATTATTGTATTACACTAGCTGTAAAAACCGCAGGGTCCTAGAAACTATTGAAATCGTCAGAATGAAATTTGAAATGTAGAGATGTCATTGTAATTGAAAGGAATTTCTCTGGGCATCTTTCTCCTAGGAGGTTTCATTTTGCCGACGTGCTCACATCGCTTGTGCATTAGCAACCAAGTGACTTTGTCTTTCTTCAGAGGTTTTGTTTTGCCGATGTGTTCGCCTCACTTGTGTATTAGCGGCTAAGTGACTTTGTCTTTCTTCAGAGGTTTTGTTTTGCCGACATGCTAGCCTCGCTTGTGTTAGCGGGTAAGCGAGTGTCTGTTTCCTCAGAGGTGGAGCCGTTACCCCGACTTCACCGCTCACTTCTGGGCTGGACAGACAGACACATTTCCACGTGTAGAAGTTTATATTTAAGATACACACAATCTTTATAAAAAAAACTTATTTTTTTATATTTGTTTAGCAGGCTACAATCAGAAGCATATGTGCATTATTTTAGAGCTGAAGAGCCAACCCATGGACAGGCAAACACAGACAAACGTCTGCATTAGCAGGTGTGGTGGCTCAGTTGGAGCCAAGAGGCACGTGGCCTCAAGTTTAAACACCGATCAAATAATGCCTATGTTGTCTTCACACTGATCCTACTTCAATGGTGCAGTGGCACAGATAATTTGAAGTGGCCATTAGCTGAAGGGAGCGTCTCAGCTTTTAAATCCTGGCTGAAGACTCACTACTTCAGTTTAGCACACCCTGACTAGAGCTGCTGGTTAACTGTACAGACTGCATCTCTGTTGTTAGTCAGTAGCACTAAAACATTAGTAACATGATAGTTATAATTTGATGCTAACCTTCACCTATTCTGTTTCTCTTCTCGGTACTCAAATGTGGCACTTGGTAAATGCCCACCTGCCAAGTTGTTTTGTAAAGTCATCCCTGATGGAGGATCCCAGGAATCGTGGGGTAGAGGGGTCCTTTCATCAGATTGGCTGGCCCAGCATTGGCCAAATGGGGGAGGCAGCTTGATGGCTGAGGTCTCCAGGACTCTAAACAAATCCAAATCATATTATGTGATATCATCTACTGTTAAATTCTGCTCCGTACTTGTTAAATTTTTATTTTTACACTGTATTGAGGATTTGTTCCGTTCTGTGTATTGTATTGTATTGACCCCCTTCTTTTTGACATCCACTGCACGCCCAACCTACCTGGAAAGGGGTCTCTCTTTGAACTGCCTTTCCGGAGGTTTCTTCCATTTTTTTTTCTTACATGGGTGTTTTTGGGAGTTGTTCCTTGTCTTCTTAGAGAGTCAAGGCTGGGGGTCTGTCAAGAGGCTGGGCCTGTTAAAGCCCATGGCGGCACTTCTTGTGTGATTTTGGGCTACACAAAAATAAATTGTATTGTGTATTGTATTGTAAATGACTTTGAGGATGAGCCTATCTGAGGTATTACAGAGATGGCATCCCTGCTCCTACAAGCCTGAGCTTGTCATTCAAGGTAAGGAGTTCTGTCATTCATTTTTCCATTTCATTGATGATGATTTCTACAGATAGTGTTGGATTGACGCCAGAGTTTCAAAATGTAGAATTTGGCTCCAAAGTGTCCAGAATTTGCAGTAATGGGCAAAGAAATGCAGGGAGATTCACTAGAAAGAGGCCCCAAATATTCTGTAATAACATTCGCTAGGATGAAGCAAATCTGAACGAAACAACGTGCAATGTGCTCCTCGGTATATGGAGCTTCGAACAAGCCAGGATGCCCCTGTGTCGAAGTGATGAGGTAGGTACCGGGCAGCCGTCGCAATGTTTAACCTCTGTTTGCAATTTCTGGGTGCATACCACCTGTACCCCTTCACTCAATCACTTGACTTCTCATCAGGATGATGGTGTACAGTATCGAGCAGTGTGTCTTCATGGTGCGAACCTACTGGGTCACCGATTTGTTTAAGCGATGTCAGGATCAACTGGATGATCGTGAATTAACAGAAGGTTACTTCCAGCAAGATGGAGCAACGTGTCACACATTGGCAAGGAGAATGGCAGAAATTGAGTCCTTCTTTGGCAACAGGGTAATTTCAAAGGGGCTTTGGCCACCACGGTTGCAGGATCTGACACCACCAGACTTCTTCCTTTGGGGTATGCGCAAGGGAGAAGTCTATCGGAACAAGCCTCACACCATGGAAGATTTGAAGGAAAACATCCAATGTCAGATTGCTGCTATTCCCCCTGAGACGCTTGCCGATATGCTCATGAACATGGAGCGCTGTGTTAAAATGTGTCTGGCAGAAAACGGAAACCATCTCCAGCATCACATGTAATGCAGTCGATTACACGTATGTCAAAGTATATAGCATATTTTTTTTGGTTCAGATTGCTTCATCCTAACGGGAGTTACAACAGAATATCCGGGGCCTCTTTTGAGTGAATCTCCCTGTAGGTTCCCTTAATGGAAGGATGTGAAAAAAAAATATTCCAAGGAATGATGATTTCTCTTCATGTCTATAGAACTGTTCCATCAGACTCCTTCGCTTTTCCCAGAATGCAGCAGTTAATGTAGTTATATGTTCTTCTGTCATCCTCACAATAATAAACAGATTCAAAATCAGATTCTAGAATCATCTCCATATCCAGGTCATGGCTTGCTATGCTGCAAAGATCTGATCCAGTGTACATCTAGAGTATGACAGCATCATATGTATCGTACCAACCAGGTTTTTATGGACTGCTTCCTGGTTCCTGTGTCTGGTGATGACATTTCTGACTTGGCAAAATTGGCATCCTGGTTTTCAAGCAGTGGCACTACAATGGAAGAACACCCTACTCATCAATGCTACAACTGCTGTAAGTGCAGAGCGATGGAGCCAACGCCGGTCCTGGAGGTCTGCAGTAGCTGCAGGCTTTTGTTGGCAATAGCAGGCCTTATTTATATATCATGACTTGCTAGTGTTTGAACTCTTCCATGTCAGGTCATTCTTAAATCGCTCTTCACTTTCCTTCTCAGTACTTTATTAAACCAAACAGTGCATGATGAACACACACTGGCAGAAATGGAGACAAGCTAGATGAAGAACTGCTGGTTCCTTTGTCATTTGCATCTTATTGCTAATATGTAGCAATCAGAAGTGGAGAATGTAGATGTTTAAGACTGAAATAAGCAATTAAGGGTTAAAAATCTTAATAAATGAGACAAATAAAATGAAGCAGAAAATGCCACTTGAGCAATAAGAGCTTCATCAGCAATACATGACTTCTCATGAAGCAAATTGGATTGGAGCTAAAAGCTGCAGCCACTGTGGCCCTCCAGCACTGGCGTTACTCACCCCTGATTCCAAAGGTCTGGGTCTTTAATAGCAAATCAAATAAATGAAGTTAATTAGCAGCAAATCTGGTCACTAATTAAGAAAATGGTTAGAATGAAAACCTGTAGCCACTGTGGTCCTCCTGGATCAGAATTAGGCACCCCTGGCTGATTCTGAGACTAAGAGGAAGGAGCTGTGAGGAGAGATTGAACCTCTTTGGTTTAAGTGAATGGAGGTTAAGAAGGGAGATGACTGAGGTGTTTACAATTATGGAATGATGATTAGGGTTAGGGTTAGGGTTAGCCTACTTTTGTAAAATTTGACTTGCTTGTATGGAATGTTATTTGATTTGCATAAATTCAATAAAATATAAAAAAAGACAATTACAACAGTAGATCCTAGTTGTTACTCAGTCAGTCATCGTCCAACTGGCTAGATCCTAACACAGCGTCATTGGTGTCTTCTGGAACCAAACCCGCCAGCACAGGGCGCAAGGCAGGAACAAACAGCGGGCAGGGTGCCAGCCCACCGCAGGGCACACACACACCAAGCACACCCTAGGGGCAATTTAGCGCCGCCAATACACCTAACCTGCATGTCTTTGGGAAGAAACCGGAGAACCCCGAGGAAACCCACACAGACACGGGGAGAACATGCAAACTCCACTTAGGGAGAACCCGGGAAGTGAACCCAGGTCTCTTTACTGCGAGGTAGCAGCGCTACCACTGTGCCACTGTGCCGCCCGTGGTTGTTACTTTCAAAATAAATTCTACAACATGAGCACAGGAACACATGTTTACATAAATGTAAGAAAGTGTTTCATCATGCAAAGAGCTACAGACATGGAATGAAAGAAATAAATTACCAAGAAGTGTGTTGGGGAGTAGGACTTTAGGAACCTTTAAATCTCGGCTTGATGTTATTTTGGATCACCAAGGTGAATAAGATGGACGAAGCCTGTTGGGCTGGATGGCCTGTTCTTGTCAAAATGTTTCTAATGTTCTAATGTAACTGTCTTCAGTTTCTGAAAAAGGCTCAAGACTGGCATCTTCAGATTTTATTTAACTTAGGAGGCCTCATGCTTCTAATACAAAAGTATATGATTATCCTCTTTTGTGTGCAGTACAGGTAAATGACAATTTAATTCCTTTACATTTTATAAACTTATAATACTCAGCTGGACTGGTCTTTTAATACAGAGAAAGTATAAAGGAAATAGAAGAGTGGGCTATTTTTTCTTAGGAGACTGCACTCCTATAATGTGAGTAGTGGCACCCTTTACATGTTCTTCAACTCCATGATGGCCAGTGCAATATTCAATGCTGTAGTGTGCTGGGGGAGTAATATCACTTCAAGTGAGGCCCACCAACTCAACAACCTGATTAAGGAGTCACTCTCAGTTATGGGATGCACTCTGGGCCCCATGGAGGTCTTAAAGGTAGAGAATGAAGACAAAATGGAGTGTCATTATGAACAATGATACACATCCTCTCTCTGACACACCAACACTGAGGACTTTCAGCCAACAAATTATTCAGCAGAAGTGTGTCAAGAAATGTGACTGGGGCTTCTACATACCCAAGGCAATATGTCATTATAATGCCTCACTATGGACTGCTCTTTAATCTTTATCCATGTCAGAAGTTTGGATCTATCTATCTATCTATCTATCTATCTATCTATCTATCTATCTATCTATCATATAGCACTTTTCATATCTATCTATCTATCTATCTATCATATAGTGCCTTTCACATCTATCTATCTATCTATCTATCTATCTATCTATCTATTATATAGTGCCTTTCATATCTATCTCTCTATCTATCTACAGTATCTATCTATCATATATTAAATAGCACCTTTCACAGCTATTATATATTACAGTATATAGTGCCTTTCACATCTATCTATTATATATTAAATAGTACCTTTCACAGCTTTTATATATTATATAGCGCCTTTCATATCTATCTATCTATCTATCTATTTATTGTGGAAGACGGCTGGGGGCGGTACCCAGCCGGGACGCCCAGGAGGACTGGAGGAGGGCTTGCGCATCCTCCAGATCACGAGGGGGCAACTGCCCTGGTTACACTGGGGACCATGAGTGCAGAGCTTGGAAGCTCAACCCTGCGGGGCCCCGTGGTCACCGCCAGGGGGCGCCCCGGTGCCTGGAGAGCCCTGGACCTCAGCACTTCCGCCACACCAGGAAGTGCTGGGGAGAAGAAAACTGGGGACACCTGGAGGGCTTCCGGGTGCGCAGCCGGCACTTCTGCCACACATGGGAGTGTCCGCAGAGGAGTGTCGTGAAACACCTGGAGCCCATCCGGGCTTGTATAAAAGGGGCCGAAGTCTTGCTGGAGAAGAGTGGAGGCGGCCCGAAGAAGGCAGGCACTGCAAGGACAGGCCTGGACTTTGGGGTTCAGTGCAGAGGCAATGGGTTGTGCAGTAAAGTAAAACAGTAAATAGTGTAAATAAAGATGTGTGTGTTGGGTGACAAAATGTTGTCTGCCTGTCTGTGTCCAGGGCTCATTCCACACTATCAATCTATCTAGTGCCTTTCACATCCATCTGTCTATCTTTTAAATATTATATAGTGCCTTTCACATCTATCTATCTATCTATCTATCTATCTATCTATCTATCTATCTATCTATCTATCTATCTATCTATCTATAAAGTGCCTTTCACATCCATCTATCTATCTTTTATATATTATCTAGTGCCTTTCACATCTATTATATAGTGCCTTTCATATCTATCTACTGTATCTATTAAATATTATATAGTGCCTTTCACATCTGTTTATCTATTGTGAACTGGGACCCGGACATAGGCAGACGGAAAACATAGTTCCACCACACACTATTTATTTACAGTAATATGTACAAATTCGTGCTCACAAACCCCAGTGCCTCTTGCACCGATTCCCCAAAGTCCAGGCCTTACTCTCAGTCACTGTGCCTCTCTCTCGACCGCCTCCCGTCCTCTCTCCAGCTCTGTCCTCTTCCACCTGATATCCATTGCTGACTGGAGGGAGACGGCCCCTTATATGGGAACCCGGATGGGCTCCAGCTGCTTCCCGGCAATCAGTCATGGCCACACCCCAGTGTGGCGGAAGTGCTGGCTGTGCACCCGGAAGCCATCCGGGTGTCCCCTGTTCTCTTCCCCCCAGCACTTCCTAGTGTGGCGGAAGTGCTGGGCTCCAGGGTTCCTCAGGCACCTGGGTGCCGCCTGGCGGTGGCCACGGGCCCCTACAGGGTTGGGCCCCCAATACAACCAGGGCGATCGCCCCCTTGCGGTCTGGAGGAGGCACAAGCCCTCCTCCGGTTCTCCTGGGCATCCCGGCCGGGCTCCAGCCCCGACCGGGTCCCACACGGGATACTCCGGCATCGGGGCGCCGCCTGGCGGTGGCCACGGGTCCCTACAGGGCTGAGCTTCCAAGCCCTTTACCCGAGGCTCCCTACATAACCAGGATGGACGCCCCCTCACGGTCTGGAGGAGTCACAAGTCTTCCTCTGGTCCTCCTGGGTATCCCGGCCGGGCTCCAACCCTGGCCGGGGACCACACTACCTATCTATTATATAGTGCCTTTCATATCTGTCCATTATATAGTGTCTTTCATATCTATCTATCTATTTATCTATTATATATTAAATAGTACCTTTCACAGCTATTATATATTATGTAGTGCCTTTCACATCTATCTATCTATCTATCTATCTATCTATCTATCTATCTATCTATCTATCTATCTATCTATCTATCTATCTATCTATCTATCTATCTATCAAGTGCCTTTCACATCCATCTATCTGTCTTATATATATTATCCAGTGCCTTTCACATCTATCTATCTATTATATGGTGCCTTTCATATTTATCTATCTATTATATAGTGCCTTTCACATCTATCTATCTATCTATCTATCTATCTATCTATCTATCTATCTATCTATCTATTAAATAGTACCTTTCACAGCTATTATATATTATGTAGTGCCTTTCACATCCATCTATCTATCTTATATATATTATATAGTGCCTTTCACATCTGTTTATCTATCTATCTATTATATAGTGCCTTTCATATCTATCTATTATATATTAAATAGTACCTTTCACAGCTATTATATATTATGTAGTGCCTTTCACATCCATCTATCTTCAGTTGTTCTGAATGCACTGCTAATGCTCACAGCACCAGTATTTGGAGAGGAGACAAACGAAGAAGAAACTTGGGTTACAAACTAGAAAAGGTGTTGGTGAGGCCAGCAGAGGGCGCTTACCCAGTTGTCAGTGTGTGGATCCCAATGCTCCAGTGTAGTAATGGGAACACTGTGATGTAAAAATTGGCAGTTCTTCAGATGAGGCGTAAAGCCGAGGTCCCGACTCTCCGTGGTCATTAAAGATCCCTGATCATCTTTTGTAAAGAGTAGGGCGTTTCTAGATGTCTACTCTAAACTGACCAACATGGCCTGGTTATTATGTCCCCCTTTAATCATTCCCTGTCTCTAATCGACTGAATATCCCTCTCTCACCCCTTCACCACCTAAGAGCTAATGTGCGGTGAGCACACTGGCACAAAAATGGCTGCCGTCCCACCCTCCAAGTGGATACTTCACATTAGTGGTGGCTGAAGTAGCTCCCTATGGTCCATATAAAGCACTTTTAGGTGTAATTAATATTATTATGAGAACTATAATCTGCTAATTTCATTGCGCTTGCATTACATTTTATCTGCAAAAAATGGTTGTGGTGTTTTTTGTTTAATGAAGTGGGTCATGTTATTAATGAATGACAGCATTTTTATTTATCACTTTCAAGCGTGACTCTAATGAAAGTCTATTGACTTCCAATGCCAGCAATATTTATTTACAACACAGGGCAAAGCATCAGTCATGCTAGTCCGAGCCGTAATACGTCCTCGTTTTCTTATAAATGTGCACACGATGAAGAAAAATGGCGCAGCAAAAAATAACCAAAATCCAGCTCCCTTGTTTTACCAGATTAATTGCTAATAAGTTGAAATCCGTGCTTTGAGCTCAGCTCCTACCACAGCAGAGAAAGGCGGCACATATAATACATTAAGCTCTTCGATTACATTTACGGTAGACACACACACACAATAACATTCAGTCTGAAGCTCTCTTTCCAGGTGGCTACTTTGCCATTATGTAAAACGGCTCTGCTGCTGCTGCTGCTGCTGCTGCTGTTTCTCTTCCTCCTCAGCACTGCCCTCTAGGGTTAATTGGCAGCGGCACTGAAGTATGTCTGCATGTAAAAACTGTACAAGGTGTAGCAAAAAAAGGCAGAGGAGGAAAAGACAGACTTTTTCTAACAGGAGCAAACTTACAATTTGTAGTCTTGATCAAATGAGTCTCCTTCAGTCGAGATGCTATCAGAATCAAGTATAGAAATGAACACCACTATGGGACTGAGTTTAATCATCCAATCCCAGACCATATTGATTTTGGAACTGTGCAGTATAACTATATAAATAGCCCATTTCTTTGCAACTGTATCTAAAGTCGGTCATGAACCCAAAAAACCTTCACAACCTAGTCCAAAGTGAATTATGCCCTGCAGAAATATATTAATAAAAACGAACACTGCCAGGCTTCTCTCCCAACTTATTTTCACGTTTCAAGAGCTTAAAAATATAAAATCAATAATCATTTAGTCATAAGGGTAAATGAAGCGACATAACATCAAAGTATACCCTTTAGCCATTCAAGTCATTCTAGGCAATTTATCTCATCAAAAGGCAGTGGTAATAATCCCTTTCCACTCCGAGACAAGAAGCCACACAGCAGCCGCATTATCCTAGAGTAAACAAGTTTGGAGAAAATATTAAAAATCAATAGCTGTTTCCTTCTATCAGGGTAGATGGCATCCATCATAAATCTGATTTTGTAAAGAGTTCTAGTGCTGCAAAAAAAAAAAAAAGAAAAGAAAAGAAAAAACAGGAAGAAAAGTCAAAGAGCTTTTCCATTCCCAATGTAATCGCTGTTATCGAGTACATGTAACATTTTAATTAGAGGGATATTACTAAAAAGGTCACATTTAACGAGAAGGACAATGCACTTATATACATTATGAGTGGCACTAAATGAATTTCCTAAATTAAATCATGCAAGAAGAAATGAATGGTATTGTTAGTATTTCTTCACTAAAGCTAAAAATAAAGAGCCATATGATTAGATGTATAATTGAAACTTTTTGTTGTATTAATGTAGCGAGACGTCAAGCAAAATGAGACCTTTTATCGGCTAACTAGAAAGATCACAATATGTCATCAATGAAATGGAAATAGTGCCAAAATGTAACACTTTATAATATTATTAGATTTTAATATTGTTGAAAAATTCAAGTGAATTTGAATTTTATTAATACAACAGTTCTAGGGTGCTGTACCGTGTTAGCCATTGTGGATGTGGTGAGACGTCAAGCAAAATGAGACCTTTTATCGGCTAACTAGAAAGATCACAATATGCAAACTTTTGAAGCACCTCAGGCCCCTTCTTGTACCGGTAATGATTATTATGATTAGATGATCATTATCATTAGATGGTTTTTATGATTAGATGATCATTATCATTAGATGGTTACAATACACCTGAAGAAGAGGCCTGAGTTGCTTCGAAAGTCTGCATATTGTAATCTTTCTAGTTAGCTGATAAAAGGTCTCATTTTGCTTGACGTCTCACCACATCCATAATGGCTAATACGGTACAGCTATATTTAAATGTATTAATATTATAAAGTGTTACATTTTGGCACTATTTCCATTTCTTAGATTGATGACATATTGTGATCTTTCTAGTTAGCCGATAAAAGGTCTCATTTTGCTTGACGTCTCACCACATCCATAATGGCTAACATGGTACAGCACCCTAGAACTGTTGTATTAATAAAATTCAAAATCAATTGAAGTTTTCAACAATATTAAAATCTAGTAATATTATAAAATGTTACACTCTGGCACTTGTTCCATTTCATAGATTGATGACATAGCAGTCCGCAGTGTTTTTGTGATACCACAGCTTGCACAGCTTTAACATCTGACTCTCAGGGCTGTCCCCTCGTCCTGAACTGTCCCACATTTTCTCTGCAAAACGTGCACAAATACTGAGGTTTCTTTGCATAGTTACTTGGCATTTAATTGAACAGGGAAAATACAAACAAGACTGATGACTGCATTACACTTGTTTATTTTATTTTATTTTTTTTAATGATATAAACACATCAACCTTCTTGAGCTCAAAACCTCAAACAAGTTCCTCCTTCAGCCCAAAATTATAAAACTCTGTGAATTCTCTGAGCGGATGTAGTGGAGTGCCTGACTGTCATGTAAAAAGAAGGTTTTGTTTTCCTTTTTAAAAAAAATAACTTTCATTTTTATTTTGACCATTTAGAAAAGTTAATACTGATAATAAACATTTTGTTTCTTTCATTTTAATTAGGATTCAGTATACAGGTCACTGCTTTCTGTCTAACTTTGAGTTACATATTTTTTAAACCAGTGCTTACTTGGGTAAGTACTCTTTTTTTGTGTGTACTGCTTCAACTTCAGAAAAGATTAACCGTGTGATTGTTGCCAAAAAAGGTGAGGTTTGGTAAAACAATAATGGACATCTACATCAGGCACTCCACATACCAGATACCAAACACATCTTAGTGAAATGAAGCACAGTGCTGCTTTAAGGAAAACCAATAGGTCCCTATACTTCAGTTATTTGTATCAAGAAGTGCTAATAAAATGTTAAGGTAACTTCTACCAGTGAACAGCAAGTCAGTGACTTTCTGTAGTCATGTGGAATGAAAAACAGCGTGGGTTCACTAATTGTATTACAGTCCAGTCACGTCTCTTTATTAAGTGAAGTTAATCATGTTTGGGAGGAACAAAACTCTAGAGGGTACGGCTTAGCTGAGCTCGTCTGGGCTCAGGCCGGCTGGGTACATTTTCACTGAAGAAGATAGATAGATAGATAGATAGATAGATAGATAGATGGATAGATAGATATGAAAGCCACAGCATAATAAATAGATATTAAAGAAACTATTTCATAGATAGATAGATAGATATGAAAGGCACAGCATAATAAATAGATATTAAAGAAACTATTTCATAGATAGATAGATAGATATAAAAGGAAATAGATAGATAGATAGATAGATAGATAGATATAAAAGGAAATAGATAGATAGATAGATAGATAGATATAAAAGGAAATAGATAGATAGATAGATAGATAGATAGATAGATAGATAGATAGATAGATATAAAAGGAAATAGATAGATAGATAGATAGATAGATAGATAGATAGATAGATAGATAGATAGATAGATAGATAGATAGATAGATAGATATCAATCAATCAATCAACATTTCATACAAAAAATGTAGCTCAAAGTGCTTTACAAAATGAAGAATAGAAAAATAGAAGACACAATAAAAAATAAACATAAGTCAACGTTAATTAACATAGAATAAGTAAGGTCCGATGGCCAGGATGGACAGAAAAAACAAAAAAAAAAAACTCCAAAAGCTGGAGAAAAAAAATAAAATCTGTAGGGATTCCAGACCAAGAGACCACCCAGTCCCCACTGATAGATAGATAGATAGATAGATAGATAGATAGATAGATAGATAGATAGATAGATAGATAGATAAAAATAATGGTTAATGAGATTTTACTGAGCTGTGTGGTCGCTCCTACAACTCTTGCTTTACAAAGAACCATTTTATTCTGCGACAAGCGCTTTGCAAATAATTTTGTTTTTTCTTTTTTGAGTTTTTAAAAGGTCCCATTTATGTGGACAAAACAGGCATATTTGATGTATAGAAGGCTACCTAGCAACTTACTAACAGATACAGAAATCCAGAACTTTGCCTGTGTTATCGTATGCAGAACGAATCCTTTTAAAAATCACGAAAACCCACAACTCTGTTATTAATTGTTATTTCTGTTACCTGTTATGGATTTTAATTTTTTTTTTTCCAGCAGCTTTCATGGGAAAAGTTATTTTGGGAACAAACACATTGCATCTTTATTTTATTTTTTAAGAGTGTAGAGTTGTGAATTTCTTTTTCTTGAAGATGACACAATTGAACTATTTTAGTACAAAATAAAGAGGCTAAGGTGAACCCTGACATTACCAGTGAATTGTATCTATGACTGGAAACAAGTGAAAATATCTTGCCATAACTAAGCTCCTGTCATTAATTTAAATCTAGAAATCAGTCTTTCACTGAGTAAGGCTGCATTTAAAAATAAAAACAGTGCCCAGCAAATTGCTCTAAGAGGTTTGCTGATTCTTCTAGTAATTCCCCCATTATTCTTTGTTATGTTGTTTCAGTATTTAAAAGCACGAACAGAGCAAAGAGGTACTGCAGCAAGATGCCAGATTATGTTTCCAGTAATGCCCTGCATCCATTTAAAGGGATTGAGGAACTGAGGACTTCTGGGTTTAAATCGTTGAGGCAGAAGGATTAGCAAGGTCAGATTTATATCTTCATCTGAAGAATCTATCCTTTAACAACAACATATTGTGGAATTGACTGAACTTCAGGCCAGAGGGGATAGTGCCCCCTGCTGAGACACTTTCTGTATCACCTGATGATTCTTACAGGCCTCTATTACAGGAACCAGCAAAAACACACAATTGCTTCAGGTCTGAATTTACAACTGCTGTGTGGAAAAAACATTGGCTGATTAGTTATCTGGCCATGTCCTTTAAATGAGGGGTATTTTAAAAAGTATTTGCCCCATGTTGCAAAATAAATAGCCAATACAAAAATTTGCAACATATATGTGTATAAAGTATACATATATAATAAATAAAAATTTGCAACATATATGTGTATAAAGTGTACAATTTTTATAGTTTTGACCATTATGTTACATCAGACTTGGAAATAATTTAAAAATACACTTTGCTTAATTTGTATTCTCACCACAAAAAAAAAAAAAAAAGTTTATTTTTATAACTAAAATGTGTTAGCATTTATTTTTTTTTTTAAACTAAATGTAAGATTTCTTATTAGTAACTGGGATATCAAGCACATTGACAGATGTTGGTGGAGTATTAGTTGTGGTTGTAACTAAACATTATGAGTCTGCATCACATCGTTTTTATTGCATTTGTGGAATTTGTAAAATGAGTTTCGTTGACGTTTAATATTTTAAGTCCTTAAATAGTCACTTAATTAACATTTCTCAAAAGCTGTCAAAACAACCGCTCTTCAATTGTAAAAAAAAAAAAAAAGTATTGCTGTAAACTGAAACTTTATTGAAAGCATAGCGATTGCTGGCAGAATAAAACTTTTTACAGATAAAATACTAGGAGAGTTAATAGGCGGAATCTATCGGATGATCTTTCAGTTTTAATAGGTGAGAAGAAAAGCCCTGCTACTTTAACCTGTTTATGAATTATTATAAGATGAAGAAGAAAGAGAGCAACAAAAATTAACAAGTGACGAAACGAAAGTGAATCGATTTGCGCAGATTCTAGTTATTGATTATAAATTTTAATAGGCCAGTACAAATCCCTATCAAACAATAAACGCGCAACACGAAGCGTTTATGCAGGAGCGAGAATTCGAGTCGATACGTTTTGCCGAAGGTGAAGCGCCGGCGCGCTTCTGGGCCACTCGGTGGTGTTCTGCATGTTACAAGCATTAATGACCGTCCTATTAGCCTTCGGCGGATTAATTGACAGCCACGGATTTCTTTCTTTCTTTTATGTAAGTAGCCATTTCAAAGTAAATTCTTTCTCCTAATTTTTTTGTTCTGAAGAAATGAAAAACATAAATTGCATACGTCTGTAGCGTCTCATTCCACTGGGACACCAGGAACCTTTAAGTTTTAAGTTTCTATGATCACTATTTTAAACTTTGTCATTATTATAATTTATTACAGTGTCATAACGAAACCTCTTAAAGCAGCAACTGTTTAACTACTGCACAAGTTGATTTAACTAAAAAGTTTAAAATTATTATAACATCATTGTCTAGAAGCTATAAATTATATTGTTCCTGTGCATAGATAGATAGATAGATAGATAGATAGATAGATAGATAGATAGATAGATAGATAGATAGATAGATAGATAGATAGATACTTGTATTCTAAACTCACGGAGACAATTTATTCCTTGAACGCATTCGTCACATTTAGCGCCCCCTGCAGCAATATAAAATATAAATATATTTACACTTATATACGGTATTGATATAATTCAAAGATAGATAGATAGATAGATAGATAGATAGATAGATAGATAGATAGATAGATAGATGAAAGTACATAAAGATCTATTTATGAATTTTAAATACAATCCATTCTCTACAACGGTAATATATTTAAAAAAAAAATCAACATCAACCTTAAAAGCAAGAAACGACATTGACTATCCAGTTAAAACATTCATCAAAAAGTATATGAAAATAAAAGAAAACAACAAAGAAAACTTACAGTTTTAAAATAAATGCATTTCATTTAATTTTTATATACTGCAATGAGGCGTTAAATCTTCTGTGGTTAATGTTAAATGATAAAAATAACAACTTGTAAACTCCAATAAGTATACGTGTCTCTTTGATCGGGAAACTCGTCTGCTCTCTTGTTTAAGTGTATACCCCCGTCTTCCCGTTATACCTGATATACAGAATACGAATATTTTATTAGAAACATAACCTGTAATTTACGAATTTCTGTTGTTTTAGGTGAACTAAATCCATACAATGTGCTTCCTGTCACAAAAAAAGATATATTGTACACTGTAGACATAGCAAATCTACTCCCGGCGCCCTACTGATGCCAATAATTATCTGGACACTTGGAAAATCTTTAAAAATAAGAATACAATGTCCTTTTGAAAATAATTGGCTAAAAAGTAAATAAAAATAAGTTTATCCGTTTTATCAAACACATAACATTAGCAGATAGATAGATAGATAGATAGATAGATAGATAGATAGATAGATAGATAGATAGATAGATAGATAGCGTTTAAAATAACGTATAATGAACACAATTTTTAAATTAATCTGTGATAAAATTGTAGTCACTACGAAAATTAACAACAGAAGCAATAGAACCTTTTAGTTTCTCGTAGAGAGGTGAAATAGTTCGACCTAAAAAAAGCAAACTAAATAAATCAAATAGCATGGCAAATTACACGAGATACTTACAAGAAGAGATGTCTTGCATTTTCAATTGATCGGATTAACTGCGGCACAATACCTGATGAAAATCAGAATGCCACTTATGAAAAATATGATTTGGGTTTCATTCTTAAATTACACCACGTGTAGTCCAAACGAATATTAACACTTAGACACTAAATATTTAATTTCGACAATGAAGAAAAAAATAGCTGTAGTATTTAATATATGTAAATAGATAAAATGTCATCTAATTTGGAATAATACCAAAGTCCATATGTTTCCGTAATAGTTTACCGATATACCCTGGCCATTTCTCAAACGGTGTAAGTAATAACAAGCGTGAAAATAGAGGCTAACACCTCCCACAGGATGGACGGTGCAAATGCCGTTATGCTGTAAAAAGAGGTTATCGTGTCGAAGTTAAAAGGAATGAAGCCGTAACCTTACCTCTAAAGATAATCCCGTAGGAGGACAAAGCAAGTGCATTTTAAAATAAGATCATTATAGCTGCGTAATTTTAAATAGCACTGCTGGGGCTAAATAAAACTACCTTAAATGCCACCATTTCGTAAAAAGCCGAAAACAGAATGCGTGTCATTATAATTTAACGTTATTATTATTACAATGTCCTAGTGTTCTTTTTAGTTTACCAGTTTTGTTTTTCAGCACTTTTCATTTAGTCTGAAAGATGGAATACGATAATATGCCCATCCGATTTAAAACACTAAAAAGAGGTTTGTTACTTTTTTTATTTGTTAATCCCGATCCGGTCAGAGCCAATTGTTAAGGTCATTACAGTTTATTTGTGGCAGATTTGTTCTTTCAGTTTCAAAGCAAAATGGTCACTTCATTGTATCTATGTCTTGCAAATAAATAAAGTCGCCTAATTACATTGATTTGGCGCTGATTTGTAAACACTGCGGGCGCTGAAGACTACTTCTTTCCATCTAATATAATGACAACTGCGCGGATCGTTATACAATCACTTTTTTCACCTCTATAGAAATCTAAAGAAAGGCAGATCCGGGAAGAAAACACCGATATAAAAAGTAAATAGTAATATTAAAGTCCCCGCCAAATGAACTCAGAAAGGAAACCATCCAGATGAATAGAGTATGTTTAAAAAGATGACACTCAGAAGCGTTTTGCGTAACGGTCAGTGGATTTAAAATAAAATAAAATAAAATAAAATAAAATGAATAAATGTACATAATCATTTTGCACGTGTACATAGTCTGTAAGGATGTCTGCCCCGACTCAAAATAACAACAAGAAGAAGAAACATAATAAGCAAGCGCAGCACAAGCACGCTTATTCGAAAGCTAAATCGCACACTTTCGCACGTAAGGTTAGTGCTCACTCTACTGATCCAGCCTGGTGCCGTGCTCCATTTCACAGAGAGAGGGGCGGAGATGAAATATTCAGATGAGGTAGAGTGACAGCTCCTGGTTTCCAATGCTCTCAGAAACTCCACCGCTCCTTCCTTCAACTCCTCACTTCATAGTTCTTACTACTAAAAACATCGGGCGCTGGGGGATCATAGCGTTTGCCTCCATGCAGCCACTTCGCTGATCTTTGCGGCTTCTTCTTCTTTTTTTTAAGCCGCCCTGCTCCCTTAATGTTTTTTGTTTCCACAGACTGTTTTTTCTTTTTTTCATAACGTTTGTCTTTTCAAAGTTATTTTCTTGGAAAATAATAGAAAAGAAAGGATCGAGCGAACGAGTGGGGGAGAGAGAGAGAGAGAGAGAGAAATGTCGTATCCTCAGGGTTACCTCTACCAGCCTCCGGGCTCTTTGGCTCTCTATTCCTGTCCAGCGTACGGGGCGTCAGCGTTAGCAGCCCCAAGAAGCGAGGAGCTCGCAAGGTCTTCATCCGGTTCGGCGTTCAGTCCTTACCCGGGATCGGCTGCTTTCACTGCTCCGGCCACGGGCTTCTCCAGTCCGCTGCAGTACACGACAGACCCGGCAACTGGATTTCCGTCATACATGGTAAATCGGACCTTCCTCTAATGGTGTACTTAATTGTTATTGAACTGACATTAGAATGTGATTGTGCCTGATGACATAGCAACCACAAATATGTGTTTAAATATTGTTTAAGGAAGACGTGAAATGGCTTGTTTTCACAATGTAAAGTTAGAAGTTCAGCTTTTGGTTATGACATGTAGGCCGTTTATAATAAGGTTGCGTCGCGTATTAATTTAAATAAGAATCAATCAATCACATCATATACCAGTAAAATGTATAGTTTTAATGATATAAATTAACCTAACATTTTAGCTGTTCGCAAAAAGGTAAATATTAATGTTATCACTCGTAAAAACGGTCAGGTAATTGTGAAGTCGTCGTTATGATAATTGTTAACATTTTCAAGCTATCTTAAAACGAGACAAACACATGTATGTGAAAACATATTTTACCACATGGCGTAAACAGATATTTGCTTTTTTGAAAGAAACTGCTAAAATGCCCCCCGCATGTTTGTATAAGTTTTGTGATTTCTTTAATATTCTGCTTCCCTCGATCACTTATTTAATTCAAACGCTTATTTACGATGACTTTAAAAAAGACAGTTCTGATCATTGTTTTTATGGCAAACATATTTTTAACATTACCATTCTTCGGTGTTTAAGATGCCTGGGGTCCCCTCCTACCCTTTAGGATTATGCAAAGTTAAATAAGCAGAATTTAAACATGAAAAGGTGAATTAAAATGTTAATGATGCCGGACTTAAAGCGTTTGAAATTGTGCGTATCTCTTGATTTGCAAATTGGATTTCTGAAAGTATTAGCGCTGTGATATGTGAGCGAAGCTCGCGCGGTTATGTGTGTTTGAGAACAGGCTTGAATATTCCAATTTTCAGTGAACTCGCGCGCACACACACACACATACACACACACACACACACACTGACATTGATACAGACAGACGGACATACAGACAGACAACATTCGTTTGCTTAGAATAAAGTTCTTAGAAACTCCTATTTAAATATTACTGGATCACATAGCGGAATTAAATTTAAAAAACTATCGAAGATTCAATGCACCTCCTGAACGGCATTTTCATTTTTTTATTATAGAATTCTGAAATTTACTGTACGTATAGTCGGCCTCACATGCATACATATGAAATGAAGAACAAAAAGGAAGGGTTATTTTTAATAATAAGAGGAGTTTTTTTTTCTCTCTCTCGGATTGTAAGTTCTGACAGCATGAAATGTGTTTTTAAAGGGTTCTCCATACGATGCCCACACGACAGGAATGGCAGGGGCCATAAGTTACCATCCTTATGGAAGCCCGGGATATCCTTACCAGTTGAACGACCCGGCATACAGGAAAAATGCGACAAGAGACGCTACTGCGACCCTTAAGGCTTGGCTTCAGGAACACAGGAAGAACCCGTACCCCACTAAAGGAGAGAAAATCATGCTGGCCATCATCACAAAGATGACTCTCACTCAGGTCTCTACCTGGTTTGCCAATGCCAGGAGGAGACTCAAGAAAGAAAACAAAATGACCTGGGCTCCACGGAATAAAAGTGAAGACGAAGACGAGGATGACGGAGATGGAGAAAGAAAAGACGAGCTTTCCAAAAAGGGCCAAGATAATAATGAAACTTCAGCCGAGGACGAGGGTAAGTTGGCCTCCCCAAAGCTGTCAGGGAAGCAATTTAACAAAATTCTCCTTGACAAATATATCACTATTGTACAACGGATCACTAAATTTTCAGTATTAAACTGAATAGCGTACACCTTTCTTATTTTTACTGTATAAACCCGAGGCTTTTTTTTTTCTCTTGCTATTCCACAATAAAATGATATCATAAAAACGCAGGAGGTGAGAAAATCTAATGGAAGTTTCAAAGTGACTGCGCATTAAAGTTTCACCCACGAAAAATACCGTGACGGTATTGTTTTACTGATTTGCATTTATTTATTTGTTCTTTTTTTATGCTGTCCTCTTAGTAATAATACAAAATCAGATGATTTGATTCCAGTCACATTTTATCGCTTTATAATTAATTTGCTAGTAATAGAAACCGTGAAGTATGCCTTATTACACAATAGTTAATAGCACTTTGCACAGGTCGCAGTTATCATTTAATCCGAAGACTTCCAAACACGTTTACAAACTCAAAGCCCATCGTTGTCTTGTGAGTTGTTACATTTTTAGAACAATACTAACTTTGTTAATGTTTCTGTTTTTTTCCCCCCTCTCTTTTCTTTTTGTTATAGGCATCAGTCTGCACGTGGACACGCTCACTGACCACTCGTGTTCTGCCGACTCAGACGGCGAGAAGGTCAATTGTAGGACTGTGGATAGCGTTTGTGAGTCGGGTTCAGACACCAAGGACAAATGTGAAGAGGAGGATGATGATGTCGATGACGTGGACGAAGAAGAACGGGAGCGCAGCGTTTCTCCGAAACCCGTCACATCCTCTCCCTTGACAGGGGTTGAGGCCCCCCTTCTAAATCACCACCACCACGAGGACACATGTAGAAGTACGAATAAAGCGAACCTGGATAACAGACTATCTTCTGGTCCTCAGACTCAGACCATTAAACCCAAATTGTGGTCACTGGCAGAGATTGCCACATCGGACCAAAAGCAGCACCTGGGACAGAGCTGTCAGTCCACAGTGTTATCATCCTCAACCTCATCGACTTCTTCAGCCAGCACTGTTTACCCGGCATCTTCAATTTTAGGAAGGCCTATTTATTACACGTCTCCGTTTTATACTAATTATACAAACTATGGCAACTTCAGCCCTTTACAAAGCCAGGGGATCTTGAGGTATAACTCTGCTGCAGTGACTGCTAATGAGGGGCTCACCCAGACTGTACTAAATACGGCCTCCATTCATAAACAGAGCGCAGACTCTCTCTTAAAAAATAACTCAAACCAGCTAGAGCAGCACTTCAGGTCCGCTAGCTACGAGGCCAAGAAAGGTACGTAGAGCGATGGCATTTCCGTTCATCGGCTTCAATTCGGATCAGTTAGCCGGCTGATTACACGATTATGGCAGGTTCAATCTAATGGGATTAACATGCGACAGCCTATAGCTAAAATTCTCCACTGCACTACACACTTCTGTAAATCTTGAACCCGTTTACGATGGTGTAGGAATAACGAAGAAGCTGAGGCTAGCCACATGAAATGAAAATTAAACAAAGAGAGAGAGAGAGAGAGAGAGAGAGATCCTTCCATAACCGTGTTTGCATTTTAAAAATGTTTTTTCTCTTTCCTTTTTTTTTTTTTTTGCTAAAAATGGCATTACTATTTTTGGAAAATATAAAATATAACAATTAAAATAATTTACTTTTTTCCCCAAATCCTGTTGTAGCTATCATATTTAAATTTCCTTAAAACAAACAGAGCATCTCTACTGTACGTAAATCAACATATAATTTCTAGTACACTGCTTTATAGCAGCCCTAAGAATAACGCAAAAAGCTTCATTTAAAGAGGCAATGCTTATTCAGGTAAAGATAATAAGCGTGCCGTTAACTAAAATGGAGGCTGCGTTTTTGACAGACCCAAGAGAAGCGTGCTTAGTAGTACCCCAACCATAAGAAATAATCAGAAAATAAACCAAGTAAGTTAGCGTCATATCCACATTTGTTAGACTTTAGATCGCCCCCCACCTCTCTGTTACGGGGGGCAAGTGTTTATCGTTTATACATTATTAACAGTATTTGTGCAATAAAAAAGTGGCAACTGACGCCCTCAAATCAAGTTTTCAGTAAGCTGCTGGATACATAATTGCAGTAAATCTTAGTCAAGCTATTCACGGCTCCGTGTTTGAATCACCACTTGAAAGCAATACTTTATTATTATTATTTCTTTTCTTTTAAACAACTAAAAAAGTTATTTTGTTGTAGTGTTGCCTAGAAGTGTGCAGTAAATGTCAGATTGAGCGGCAGGCCTATTTACGTTCCTGGTAAGAGAGAGAGAGAGAAATGCTGTAGCTCTTTTGTGCAGTTAAAAGGAAATACAATAAGGTTATTCTATACATCAGACGTCACTACCATTATTATTATTATTATTATTATTATTATTATTATTATTTGCAATTTTAATTAGTTGCCTTACACTTGTTATAAAGTGGGGGAGGGAACTGGGTAGGTTTGATCTAATTTTCCATTTTCTTGACATGTTTTGTTTGTCCATGTTATCACGATCTTAACATGCATGCTCGCTTTTTTTTTTGGGGGGGGGTGGTGGTAATATAAAAGCTACCATTTTGATAATTATGAGCAGATATAGATCAAGAAACCCTATTGCTTTTGACTCCAATAAATGCTCATTTAAAAAAAAACGTTTTCATTATGTTAACTCTTGTCTCTTACTGGACTGATTTAGCTTTTTATTTCCTTGGTCCGCAGGTAGGTGTCACAATTGGTTTGTAAAAAAAGAAATAAAATTAAAAAATAAAGCGAGCAAGCCATCTTTACTGCAGCCTCTTAATAAAAACACTTTCTCGAATTCTGGATCATTTGTTGTGCCACTGTACGAAAAGAAGACTCACCGCGCATTATAATTTAATTCTACGGAGATTAATATTTATCTCAATTATTCTTTTTGTGCAGCATTATGTGCATCCTGTTGATAAAGTAGTTTTCCCCGATGTATGTGACTTTGGAAAATATGTTATTTCTCAGGATTCTTTGATTGTTTCATTGCCACGGTATATTGTATACTATCAGTGTGACAATAATTACTGTAAAACCAATTTGTAAAAGATGTATAATGTAGAAAACATGTGACCGACGAGCTTGACGACTCTAAAAAAAAAAAGAAAGAAAAAAGTGGAAAACATTTGATATTTATTTTTGTAATGATGGCATAAGGCCTATAATTTATGCAAGTTGTATTGCAATGATCTTGAACTTTGTTTTGTAAATAAATTATGACTGGTTTTTATTTGAAGCGTATGGGAAGTTACACAATCATTGTTGGTTGTTAACAAAAATACTTATACTAATTTATATCTTCAATTGTAAATAAAAAAGATTAGCTTAAAATTATTTCATTTGTGTATATTTTTTCATCATTTAATGCACTTCATATTTTTTTATTTTCGTCATTTTGAAAACATCATGGAGTATTACGGTGTGTACTTGCCTCTCAAGCACAATACGAAATACAACATTTAAAAAGTATTAGTGAAAAAAAAAAATACCCGCCACTTGTTTTTAGTTAATCATTTATTAATATGTCACATTTTAAAAAAATAATGTAAGTCGTACGCAGTACCCATCTTTATAGTTTTCACACCTTTGATTACGTTTACTGGCGTGTACTGTAGAGCTTCAGCTATGGGAGAGCGATTGTCAAGCGTTTATTATTCCGATGTTTCTGAAAACGCTCCCACAATAGACATTTATCGCAAAGCTCCAAGTTAGAAAGAATAATGGCGATTTTGACTGTGCCTTAATCAATCATATACTTATTTTCGAGGACCTCGTCTATTTTGCGCCATGATTAATAACGTTAGAGGGTGAGCGGATTATGAGATCCCAGCGGGGGTGATCCTGGATGCTTTTGGCTTGTTTTAGAGCGGTCAGTTGGGGTTCATTATGACCTGATATTGAACAATTTATAAAAATCTTGTCTAAACAGCTGCTAAAGTTCCAATGAGCTGATGCCGGCGAGAAACTGCTTCTGCACGGCCTTCCAAAACTGAACAATGGCGAAGACTTTTAAAAATAATACTGCTTTTCGCTTCCAAAGAAATCGGACTGTTCATTAATAAGGCTTTTATAAAAAAAAAAGGCCCATCAAAATTATACATTCCCGATTTCGGCTCGATTTCTAAAGTTCTACTTAACGGTTTCTAAAAGAAAATAAATCAGCTTTGAAATCCGAGTGGAGATTCTTTCTGGAGTGCATTTAAAATATAATCGCAATCAGGATCCGAGGAACATCGAGACGGTGTTTTCTGGGCAAAAGTGTCCTTAAAGGATTCACCCGAGAATTTGGAATGGCCATTAAAATAAAATCTCGTAAAGTGAATGAATCGCGTGGTGGCTGTCATTACTACTTCAGTGTTTCAAAAAAGTCTGCAAAAGTGAATGACTGTAATGAGACGTGCAGTTTTAGAAAACAATAAAAGGATAGCATTTTGAAGGATTATAAGCTTAAAATACTCTTTCAATCTTTAAGACTAATATGCAAAAGTTTAATAATTACGAACGAGACGTGTGTTTCTAGAAAAAAAAGCAAATGATAACATTTTTGAAGGAATATTATAAAGGCGCTTATACACTTAAAATTAGGCCTTAGAATAATGTGTGAAAGTTAATAACCATAATGAGATGCGTGCTTTTAGAAAACAATGACAGCATTCTGAAGCAATATTATTACGGCGGTTATAAATTAAACAAAAATCTATCTTTAAGATTGAAGAAGCGAGAATAATCTGTAAAAGTTAATAATGAAATTCGTGCTTTTAGGAAACAGCGACAGTATTTTGAAGCAATAGTTTAAAGGCTGGTATAAACTAAGAACATTCAATATTTAAGGTTGAAGAAGTATAAAAGTTAATAATGAGATGCGTGTTTTTAGATAAAGAGCGGTTATAACTAAAATATTATTGTCTACGACAAAACACGCTTTCTTTCTTTCTTTCTTTCTTTCTTTCTTAATTCTACAAAAAACGTGTGACTATTCAGAAGTATGAGACAATAACGGAGGCTGAAATCCACAAGCGCATCTTATCTTGGCCTTTGACTCCTTTGTCGTTAACATTCGCATTCCATTTTAAATTTTAAATCATATTCTATATGTATACATGTCCACGTATAGGGCCTTATTGCAGGGGCATTTCCAAAATCTCGCAGTGTATTCCACTTGCAGCAGTAGACATTTTCAGCAGCCTTAAAGAGTACGCTAATATGATTTTCCACATCATCAGCAGCATCAGCAACAAACACATGGAAATATCACAGGGGTGCCTTGACCCAGCAGTTAATGGAACAACTGGATGTTGTCTTTTGAAGGCAAAGAACGTACAAAATCAACTTCATCACCATATTTCCTTGCGCCCTTTCGCCATCATTTTATTAAACGAAGTTCTTTTTTACAGTGCCGACGATTCCCATCACCATTACTGTTATATGAAAAGGCCGTCTAGGGATTCATTTGTAAAGTTAACTGTTCATTTTATTATAATAAACTGTGAGCTCAGCACTAACTGGTCTCGGCGTTGTACTGCTGCTCAATCCGGGGGTCGTTCCAGTCCTGTACCCGACGCTGCTGGGATGGGCTGCGGCCCCCCGCAAACCCTGAACTGGATTAAGCGGGGTTGAGACTGTTTTGTTATGCACTCAGTAGCTCAGTGTTTTTGTTTTACGCCAACTTTACTACGTCACTTATGTAGATTTAATTGCTAACATGGTCATCTGTATGTTGAAGTTTGTGTTCTAGAGTTTACTTCTACTCTGGCATACTTAAGGTATATGCAAATTTGTAACACAACCGTTACGATGATGATGATGATGATGATGATGATGATCTGACGTCTTTATCCAAGGCGAGTAAAACATTTGAGAGATGCAATTGCTTACAGTTCTTTTGTTTTTCCAATCGGAGCAAAAGCAGGTGAAGTGACTTGCTCAGGGTCACACATATTCTGTAGCATGTTTTAATATTATAATAAAATGGTATACAGAGATGAAGTACAATAAACAGCCAGTCTGTAATTTTCACTGGATTGATACACACACCGTTCTAATTCTTGACATCACATATATTTTTATTTTATTTAATATGTCTACTTTGTAGGTGTGTGACAAACATGTGATACTGGGGGGAGTAGCGGGGCAATATGGTGGCAAATGCCGTATTACTTTATTTACATGCGTTTGTTATATACAGGACTCGTCTAAGGAATCAAGTTAGAAATTAACCTTCGCATAATTTAAGATTTAGAAAGACAAATGATAAGACGGTGGGCATAATTGAAAATGATATTTTGATACAAACGATGGCTTTTAGATTATGGAATCAATGGAATGAAAGCAAAAGCTTCACGTTTGCCGGTAATGCTGATTATTAAAGACCTCGCCATGCCCGTGCGAGAGTCGTGGAAGTTCAAGAACAAGTGTGAAGAAAGTGCACTTCATTCAAATGGCGTTTGAGTTGACTGCTAACTCGTCCCTGTGGGCTTTTATGCCCCTAAAACTTTTTCTTCGAAGCCCAAACGTCTCTGTAGCTGGCCGTTTCATGCTGCAAAGACAAACAATCCCATCTCCAGTCCGAGAGGTTTCATTAGAACTGATTTATTGAAATTCAAGCTTTAATCTCAGGTGGGATCCCCGGGGAAGCAGTACTGTTGTCAGATTGTACCAGAGGCGGTTTCCACTTTGGGCTGCTTATAGACTCTGCTTTTCTGTGCTCCCTTCAAATGTCAACATTTGTTCTCAATAAAAAGAGTTATTGTTTCTGTAAAACAGCTCACCAGCCGCCTTTGAAAACATGAAAAGAACTTCACCCACTTCTGTTTGATTGGCGGCACAGAGAATAAGGTGAAACACAACCGCCCGATGTTACAAACACAGGCACGCTGCTTAACCTACAGAATTTAGGCAAAGGGTGCACTTTAATTATATTCTCACACGGATTAGCAAAACGCTCTAAGGGGACGACGGTTTGAAATAATCCCAGTCCTCTGTAGTTCAAATGATACTTGTGAAGAAAACCAAAGACGTTAAACTAGCAGGGAGAGGAAAAGGAGGCAAAAAGTTTGCTGATAACATATTTCGCATGAAATTTTAACATAATAATAACAACAGCAATAGTCCTTATTATTATTATGATTATTATTGTTAGTATTTCTATCCGCCTTTTTATTATTATCAGTATTAGTAGCGGTAATACTATTATTAATATTTCCATTATTATATTACTACTACTACTATTATTATTATTACCATTATTATCGTACTACAACTTTTACTATTACTATTAATACTACCACTATTATTATTATTATTTTAATTAAAATGTCTTTGTTTTTCGTGATTATGTATATGTTAGTGATTGAAATAATGGTGACAGTGGCATACTTCACGTACTTTCTTGTTGATTTTTGCAGGTATGTGTGTATAAATGTAGGTGGTAACGGTTTGTGTACGTGTTTTGGGTATAATCTACAGCTAAAGACAAGCAATGAAGCTATTTTGGATTTTTACAGTTTCACAGCCTTACCTTTATTTAATATACACTATTGTGGAACACTCTTAAGTATAAATGGAGTCTCACCGGGCTGTGTGGTTCCTTGTAGAACCAATGCTTGACAAAGAAGCTTAGGAGAAGGTTTCTCTGGGCTTTGAAAAGCTTCCTAAAGTGTGAACAAAACAGACATTTTAAATATAAGTATAGGTTGCTGACAGATCAAGGAAACATGAACTTGACCTGTGTTATGGTATGCATGAAGATCCCTTTTACAATTATAAACTCATTCCGATTTCATAAATCTGTTATTATTTATTCATTGCTATTTCAGGACCCTGATACGGATCTAAATAAAGGTTCTTTCTGGACCCTTCAAATCGATGGTTCTTTTCAGAACCACCTATAGCATAACGTTTTGAAGATGCATTTTGGCACCTTCATTTTGAATAGTGTAGTTATTGATCATCGTGGACATTTGGTATTGGGTAGAACAATAAACGGAAAATGAGTGGTTAAGAACCGACATCCACCCGTTAAAATGAGTAAAAGTTTAGATCGCGTTCATGCTGTATATTCTAAAACCTTTAAACATATAAATAAATTACGATTATCGGAAGATATTGTATGTGTGAAATAGAGGGTCTCCAGGTTGCTCTGATAAAAGCTCTTAGAGAAAATCAAATCAATTCACGCGCTTTTCTTATTTGTCTTATAGGACTGCTACAATGTGTGATGTACTTCAAGAAGTACGTACCAATATGTCGTGTAACGAGCCGGTTATATTTAGGCAGCGTTCGTTACGAGGGTCAGCCACACACGCACTTTACACTTTTTGCAGTTTTGATGATCGCGCCATTTTAATATTGCATATTAATCGGCCATTTCAACCTCTTTTTACTTAATTTTTTATTTTAGTTTTTTGTTTAATATCGAGAAATTACTACTTGGCGAACCTCTGGACACAATTTAATCATTGTAAGAGAGTCAGACTGAAATGTATTTGAACTCATATCGACTTACTTATCTAATATCCATCCATCCATTGTCCAACCCGCTGAATCCGAGCACAGGGTCACGGGGTACTTATCTAATAGTGTATTTTAAATACATATATACAATTATAATAAACTGAGCGACTGTATTAATATCATAATGTCCTTTGGACTGAATTCTAATTAGTACCACTTTAATTATGGGTATTTTTACATATCTATCTATCTATCTATCTATCTATCTATCTATCTATCTATCTATCTATCTATCTATCTATCTATCTATCTATCTAGTGCCTTTCATTTGTATTGTATAGTGTCTTTCATATCTCTCTCATGTAATGCATGTTATATTTAGCGGCCTATAACACGCCCAACAAACCTAACTAAACTAAACTTCTCTTGCTGGAGGGCTGTCAGAAATCGGGCATGTTGTTAAAGTCCATTGAGGCATCCCTTTTGTGATTTTTAGCTATACAAGAAGTAAATCGTTGTTGTTGTTTTATGTAATGCCTTTTAAATTCCTATCGTATGGTGCCTTTCGCATCTATCTATCTATCTATCTATCTATCTATCTATCTATCTATCTATCTATCTATCTATCTATCTATCTATCTATCTATTTTATGACAGCTTTCATACTAATTCGTTAATGAATTCATGACCTTTTACGTATAATTCTTAAAAATGTTTGCCTGTTTCAGTTATTTAACTGATGATATAAAGTGACGCATTTTATACCACCATTATTTTATCAGCAGAATTCAGGGTACAGATCGAAATGCCCGAAAATAACTGGTACAGGTCCTCTCTGATTTCACAATTACATCATCAAAAGCTAACCTGAGCGTTTAATTCTATTGGTGCATTTCGGAAGCGCTCCTCAAATTGTTGTTGGATTGAACATGCACGTTTCTGGAAATCACACAAAATCTGCATGTCTTTCACAAAGTACATTAAAGGGAATCGTGCCGAGCTTTTTCACATTAACGGAATGAGTAGAACGAATCTGAGCGTATCGCCTTGAAGATAAAAACAGAAAAAAGTGTGCGCACACGATTTTTGGAGCAGGCTACTAAATCGGGATGTATTTTAAAGTTAATCAAGCATTGCATCAGTTGGCTAATGATGAAAACAATCCAACGTGGTAGCTGAAAAATGCCAGTAGACGGTTGTGCTATCAATAAAGCAGAGTATAGGAGGCAAATGGTGGCGTTTTCAGCAGAAATGGATGTTGATGAAAAATCAGATGGGACAAAAATAGACACAAATGAAATCCATGTCAGTTCAAATATTGTAAACAGGAACTAATAATAATAATAATAATAATAATAATAATAATAATAATAATAATATATAATTATTATTATTATTATTATTATTATTATTATTATTATTATTAGTAGTAGTAGTAGTAGTAGTAGTAGTAGTAGTATTATTATGCTGAGGCATTGCAATATATTTTAATTACGACTAAATAATTCTTACAGTATCTTTGGTAAGCAAGAAGTCTAACAGCCCTGTAATTCGTTTTAGATAATTAAGACTTCCAACAAAAGCGTTTCTAAGACGCCCATAATTATTAAGATGTAGTGGGCCTTTTATAAGCTTGGCTAATTAGCCTGAAATTATTATTAAAACCTGCAAGAAGAATAATATGAACGCACTGTTACCATCTGCAAATCTCATATCTTTGATTCATAAGACATTTTGAGAGAAAAAAAAAAAGTATATAGCGTGCTTAAGCCCTCGCAAAATGATGAAATCATTAAAGGACTGAGATGTAGAATACTTTCAATTGATGTGAGGCTGAGTTATCATTAGAATAATTTCCTCCTTTGTCGTACTGGCCTCTTAAATTATCCAGCATTTCTTACACTCGTAGGCGTTTTCTGAAACGTTCATCGCATGTTGTTCCAAAATGCGACATTGTTGTTTTGAAAAGCAAATGACTAAAATTACTATAAATATTGAGCAAAAGTATTTACACTTATCTATCGGCATACAGCATAAAGCTTTTACAAGGAACCGTCATTTTTAATCTATTTTCTAGGAAAACAATTTTTTCATTAGCCAAACAATAAACTAAATGTGACATATTTATTTTAAGGCTGTTGCCATATAATACATTAAGGCCCATTAAAGGGAATGTTTACTTTATGCAACACATATAATGTTCTAAGCAAATAAGTACGGGGAACCTCGTTTTTTGACATTGATGTATTTTTATTACCAGCTCTTACCTGACCTGAACTTCACATCAGATAAATATTGTGCAATGAGAGCCTGCTATGTCTTTCTCAAAATGTGACTTCATTGATAGCTTTGACTTCACACATCCCCTTACGAGTAATCAGGGCCACTGTATTTTGTTGATTGTGTTATGGAATAGATCAGTTAACCATTATATTGATCAGTGAATCAATCAGTCAATCCAGCAATCAAGCCATCGTTTGAGAAACCTTTAGAACACCTCACTACAAGATCCTTTAAGCAGGCCGCACTACAGTTTTACATCAACAACATAAGAAAGTGATACAGAAGATACGTTCAATGCCTAATACTAATTCAAACTCACAAAAATGACAAATGTTTACACATAAAGTCAGACACACAAGTTGATTTGGGCCCCACCCTGAGCAAGTGACCAGTCCCTCCCAAGGCAGCCACTTATCAATATTCACTCACTGGCTTATCAGTTTGGATTTTGGCCATATGATGAAGAGGTGAAGCCCTCAGAATCAAGCCATGCAGGCACAGGGAGAGTGTGCAGACTCCATTCTAGCAGTATGCACTCTTAAACATAAAGGTGCTAAAGTGGGAACTTGGAGCGATGCAATAGGGGAACCATTTTATTTGTTTGTTTGTTTCCATAATAACCATCCATATGAAGGATCCTGAAATACCAATTATTTTTTTCAGATCTGGTTCCATGAAATGCCATGAACATAGGATAACAGATTTGTGAAATATTAATGGGTTGGCAATTTTAAAAGGACATTAGGTGTATCCAGTAAGACTAAGTCTAAGTTCAAGTTTCCTTGATCTTGTCAGTATCCTGCTACAGTGGCCTACTATACATTCAAGTTGCATTTTACCCACATATTAGGAACCTTTTCCAAGCCTAATGATCCAATGCAATAAACCCATTCCAGAATAAAGTGGTTCTTTGTCAAGAGATGGGGACCAGATAACCCAGTATTTTTAACCCTTTAAACTCAACCCCATTGTTCTGGACTCACCAGTTGGATTGAACAATAATGCACAATTAAAACAAAACAACTGCATAAAATGATTCATTTTTCTCACTGTTGTAATTAAAGCACAGTGCTTTTTCATTGAAATGCCTTAATGCATACCCTGATACCAAACTGCAAAGTTTTTCTTTCCTCAAAGATACATTACATTACATTATGGCTTTCTTGAATGCCCTGATTGACGGGCAGACTGTCACCTACTAAATGACATCACATTCCACTTTCTATATTTCAGAATTTTTTTTTCATCTTTGATTTTTGTTGTAATTTGGATATGCAGTATAATTTCTTTATCAGCTATACATATTGTGACAGAGTGAGATCTGCCCATCAAAATGATGTGCAGTCTGGGGGTCTTCAATAATGGATATGTGTGCTAAAAATGCCTGTTCATTTTACAGTGCAAAACTGTTAAATAGCGAAGGTAAACAACCGTAAAATGTGAAAGAGTGAAGCACGGTTTCAGCACTGAAAAGAAATGTACAGGGCAATATAATATTTTTCACCTTGTTAACCTGTAAATATATATTTTTTTCTATGCAAAATATTGCAACCAATGCTGTTAGAAAGAAAATCAAATTAAACCTTCCATTTTACTGCACCAGGCTGTTTAAAGAAAAGTAATACATTATAATGCTGTAATACACCGTGTGACAGATAGGGGGCGCTGTCATCCTCTTGAAACTTCAGATCAGTCACCAGACACCAAAAAAAAAGTCCAAATATTGACTTTATTATAATTATACAGTGCACAAAGCACCCTCCTCTCCACAATACTCATACAATACACTTCTCAATAATGAACAATAAATCCTCCACTCCCAGACATGTTGCCACCCTGCCACCCAGCTCAGCTCAACGTCTGAGATCTCCCACAGCCCTTTTTTAGTCCGTGACCAGGAAGTGCTTCTGAACCCACAGTCCATGTGACTTCCTAGCACTTCTGGGTCAGATGAAAACTCCTATACTTCAACCCGGAAGCTCATCATTCCCTTTGTCCATGTGACTGGGACGCACTTCCGGGTTGTATGCAAAATACTCATTCCTCCTCCCTGCAGTGCCCTCTAGTGGCCCCTGTGGTATCCAGCAGGGCTGCGGATGAAAACTCCATTGTCCATAATTCCCTGCTGGTCTTCGGGGAACCTCCATGCTGAAGGGAGGGCTCCACCTGGCGGCATGGGGGTACTGGCCAGGATGACTGGCCGGCCACAGTCCACAACTGTTACTAAGAATATACAGTATATCCATTAACTTTTAGCAGCTGCCTTACATTAATTTAACTCAAAATGATCGTATTCATAGCTACTGTATATCTGTAGCTGTTTCTTCAGTATTACTTTTATTGGAGGTGCACCCGAGGTAAAGCAAGTCTGAGTGGTTGCCATATTAAGTATGGGCTTTTTTCTTGGCACAGATTTCTAAATTTGCATACAGTTACAATATTTGCATAAGGGAACTCCCCCTTTTAAATATTGTTCCTGGTGAACTGCATACCTTTGCACAGTGGGGGAAAAAAACTTAAACAGATTTAGGAAACGTATTTTTCCTCGAGTGCTGAAGGTTTCTTTTGGGGGTTTGGAAGCTGATTTATGGTGGGTTATGTTTAATGAACTGGCAAAGCTGTGGGACACCCTACACCACAATAGTAAACTTTAATTCTTCACCTGACAATTTGCTACAACTTCATTAAAATTGAATTCTTTTCAATGTATAAAATTAAATGGCATAACATGTTTTTTATTGATTGTTGTTATTTTACTGATACAAAATGTATACTGGTCCGTGCTTCCAACAGCATTTTTTGATGGTTTAATGATTGGCATATTTATTACAGCGCAAACAGGAATTTAGTGAATAATATAAAGCTATGAAAGTCATACCGTAAACCTAAAAATATTGTCACCTTCTTTTTTTACGGTAAAATTCTGGCAAGCACAGCTTCTGGGTTTTTTTTACTGTAAATATAGCTTTTTTTTTTACACTGTATAAATAATAATTTGAAAAAAAAATCCCCTTTTTTTGTACTGCTTCAAAACAGTTAAACCAGAAATACTACTTGTATATATTTCATCCATCCATTTTCCAACCCGTTGAATCCCAACACAGGGTCATGGGGGTCTGCTGGAGCCAATCCCAGCCAACACAGGGTGCAAGGCAGGAACCAATCCCGGGCAGGGCGCCAACCCACCACAGGACACACAGACACCCACACCACACATTAGGGACAATTTAGAATTGCCAATCCACCTAGCCTGCACGTCTTTGGGCTGTGGGAGGAAACCCACGCAGACACGAGGAGAACATGCAAACTCCACGAAGGGAGGACCCAGGAAGTGAACCCAGGTCTCCTAACTGTGAGGCAGCAGTGCTACCACTGCGCCACCATGCCGCCCTGTATATATTTCAGAACAATTTTTATTTTCCCGGGTGTTCTGGACACATTTGCTGACACACCTTTATTGCACGTATGGAAAAAGAATATGTTTGGTAAAAACATTACTGAAGTTTGGAAAGTATTCTGCTGCCATGCTTATGTGAACAGCAAAACTAAAAAGAGAAATGTCTGACCTGTAGTTTGAGGGGTAGAACATGAATATAGAATGAAGTATGATGAAATTATAGCCAGTTAAATCAAAATAGCAGGAAACAGACAGCATGAGGAGGAGGAGGAGGAGGAGGAGGAGGAGGAGGTTGGCAGCATGCACTGATACAGCGTATTGTCACACTCACCACAAGACGAACCACCACAGGATCCCAAATTAGAACCCGAGAGCAGCTGTGCAGCCACCACACTAGTTTGAACAGAGTAGAACAGTGTGAGGTGGAGTGCCATTCCCCGAGTCTTTCTGCAAATTGGAGGACCTGAGAAAATGAGGCTGAGTTTAAAGAGTTAAGAGTGCAGTAAGCTGGGATGCCATCCCAGGTCTCTGAAGGTTTGTGGAAGAAATCACTGCACTTCTGTGCCATCTTTGCATCGCAACGATTTGCTTTTCTAAGTGTACCATAACTATCACTAATAATGGCAGGTATGAAGTTTAAGTCCAAGTTTAATATTATGTTTTTCCAGTACAATGAGTGTCTTATTTGCAAGTATGTGACGACTAGTGGAAGGAGAACAATACAAACAAGAAACAATGAATGTATTACGGATAATAAATATCATTATCGTAAAAAAAGTATAATTTTAATCTCACTACGTGTTTATAGATAGATAGATAGATAGATAGATAGATAGATAGATAGATAGATAGATAGATAGATAGATACTTTATTAAACCCAAGGGAATATTCACATACTCCAGCAGCAATAAAAAACAATATTAAACTAAAGATTGATAAAAATGCAGGTAAAACAGACAATTTTGTATGTTAACGTTTACCCCCCCGGGTGGAATTGCAGAGTCTCATAGTGTGGGGTCTCCTCTGTCTGTCACTGAAGCTGCTCCTCTGTCTGGAGATGATCCTGTTCAGTGGATGCAGTGGATTCTCCATGATTGACAGGAGTCTGCTCAGCGCCCGTCGCTCTGCCACGGATGTCAAACTGTCCAGCTCTGTGCCTACAATAGAGCCTGCCTTCCTTACCAGTTTTTCCAGGCGTGAGGTGTCATATTTGCCTAAGTATTATGTTTGATAAGTACATACTCTCTTGACAGAAGAATGAGAGTTAAATTGTCGACAGAAGACCCTTCAGCCAAGAGATATTTTTGGCCTGTGGTGTCTTCTGTGCCTCCTACACTCTTCAAAGTAAAGGTGCCAAAGGTTTCCTTTAGAGAAATGTCATAGCAGGGGTGTCCATCTTTGATCTTGGAAGGCCACAGTAGCTGCAGGTTTTCCTTCCTGCCATTTTCTTCATCAGTGTCCAATTTCTACTGTTAATAGACTTTTTAATTGCCTTGTTTTTTAAGACTGAATTCTCTGATTTGCTTCTTTGTTCCTTAAATGGCAACCAAACAAAACTGAGATGACCAGCCCAATACTCCAAATAATTTCACTCTAAGCAGTTTCCTACTTAGAAGCTGATCCTGATTTTTAGTTAAACATTTTTATCTTATTCAACGGCTTGTTGGTACTCTCATTCTGCCACATCAGAAATCTCAAAATTTTTTTGTCTAAGTGCTCTATTTTGGTGACCCGAGGAGATCAACATTATGGAGGCCTTCACCTTTCTTTATTTTCAAATATCATATGATGGACACAGGTGAGCTGGTAATGTGTTGGCTCATTTTATATCTCATTTTTGTTTGAATGCCAAATAATAAAAAACTGAAACAATAAAAAAGGGTCTGAGTCTTAAAAAGCGAGTCAATTAAAATGAAGCTAAAAGGAGTTAATTAGCAACAATAACTGGTCAGTAATTAAGAAAGTGTTTGGAATAAAAACCTGAAGCCACTGCGGCCCTCAAGGATCAGAGTTGGATACTTCAGCAAGGAACCATTTTTAGTTCACAAAAGAACCATCCATGTGAACGTTTCCAGAAAGAGCTTTTTATTTAGATCCATTATAATGCTCCATAAATAAGCATGAATAGGTGATAACAGATTTGTGAAATGCCTCTGAGTTCCTGATTTAAAAATAACTCTTCCTGCTTTCAATAACAAAGGCACAGTTCAGGTTTTCTTGTTCAGTTCGTATCCTGCTAGGTCGTCTACTACTGTATACACTCTTAAAAATAAAGGTGTCAGGGTGGTTCTTCAGAGCGATGCCGCAGGAGAACCTTTTCAGGTTCCCAAAAGAGCCATCCACATGAATTTTCCAGATAGAACCATTACATATTTAGATCTGTAACATGTAAATAACCATGAATGATGGTAACAGATTTGTGAAATACAACGTGGCTCATGATTTTAAAAGGAATTTTGCTGCACACAACAACACAGGCTGAGTTCAGGTTTTCTTAATCTTTTAGTGTCCTTCTATGTAGCCTACCAAACACTAAAGATTTAAACTTTTTTTCACATATTAGGAAGTTTTCCAAAGCACAAAGAACCAACTTCATACGCAAAGAACCCTTGTCAGAATGAAATGACGATTTGTTGAGCAACAGTTCTACAAGAAACCATACAACCCAGTAAAGAACTATAAAACACGTTTAAAGAACAAGCATTTTTAAGAGTGTACACTAAGGATTTCTGTTTTGCCCACACATTAGGAACCTTTTCAGATCCCAAAGAACCAAGTTCACATGCCAAGAACACTTGTGGCACTGTGTGTCATGGGACCGAGGTAATACGGCGGGGCGAGAGTGAAGGTAAACAGAAGACATGCGTCCATGGACTGCATAATATATCGCAGCCGAAACGGTATCTTATTACCCGGATGGGAAACCAGTGCGATGATGGAAGCACATTGGCCGGAGGGATGAGGAAATAAATTTTCACCTGGCCAGTATACTATAGCAGATGGACTCAGAAAAGCCAAGGATTGGGAGTGGTCCCATCCTCCATACACCAGGTGGCACTGGCCCTCGTATGGCAACCCAATTCAAACAAATGTAGGGGTGCTTGGGAGATAAAGTCTGGACCTGCAGTCCTGTTGGTGGTCCCTGGGATTGAGAGAGAGTGCCGTTGGGGGAGGACCATCCTACTTTTTCTATAGCCTTGAAGTGCTTCATGGAGGACACAGTGTGAACATGGAAGTTTACTCAGGTCTGGCTTAAAAGGAGCCCGCCACTTACACATCAGGGAATCAGAGTCAGAAGGCAGTGGGCAACACTCAGCAGAGGTCGAGAAGAGGAAGAATCGTTATTGTGTTTTGTTATTGTGCCTGATTGCTGGAGGATTGAGAAGAAGTGCCTTGTGTGAATAAAAATCCTTTATTTTATCACATCAACATATGCTGTATTACTGTGTCTTGGGTTTGGGGATCAATGGCACCCCCTCGTGGTCACAGGGGGAACGGGCTAATTGGATATACAAGTGTGGAAACAGAATGGTGCTGCCATCCCTCATTAGCAGCACAGTGGGATGTTGAACATGGTTCCTACATTTGCAGTATAAAAGTCTGAGCCCAGAGAAAAGGACATGGAAAAAATGATGGTTGGTATAAAGGAGACAAAAGAGAATTAGTGGAACGTATCCAGTGTGAAGGCGGCACGGTGGCGCAGTGGTAGCGCTGCTGCCTCGCAGTTAGGAGACCCGGGTTCGCTTCTGCGTGGAGTTTGCATGTTCTCCCCGTGTCTGCGTGGGTTTCCTCCCACAATCCAAAGACATGCAGGTTAGGTGGATTGGCGTTTCTAAATTGGCCTTGGTGTGTGGGTGTGTTTGTGTGTGTCCTGCGGTGGGTTGGCGCCCTGCCCGGGATTGGTTGTGTTGTGTTGTGTTGGCTGGGATTGGCTCCAGCAGACCCCTGTGACCCTGTATTCGGATTCAGCGGGTTAGAAAATGGATGGATGGATATCCAGTGTGAGAAAGAAGGGAATGGTCTTGTGGATCTCCAGCACCATTCCAGGAGATGTGGATTGAATCTTGCTGAATGAGAGGAGCAGGAGCAACCAGAGTTATAAAGCAATACAATACAATTTATTTTAGTATAGCCAAAAATCACACAAGAAGTGCTGCAATGGGCTTTAACAGGCCCTGCCTCTTGACAGACCCCCAGACTTGACTCTCTAAGAAGACAAGAAAAAACACCCCTTGTATGGAAATAAATGGAAGTAACCTTGGGAACAGCAGTTCAAAGAGAGACCCCTTTCCAGGTAGGTTGGGAGTGCAGTGGGTGTCAAAAAAAGGGGTAATTACAATACAATACATGGAACAGAATGCAAGTAATCCTCAATACAATATAAAAGTGCAATAGAAATATTACAAGTACAGGGCAGAATTCAACAGTAGATGATATCATTTAATACGATATGTAGAGATCTCGGCTATCAAGCTGCCTCCCCCTATTGGCCATTCCACAGCTGAGTCAGCACTGGGCCAGCCAATCCGATGAAAGGACCCCTCTACCTGACGATTCCTGCGATCCTCCATCACTGGGATAACTGACTAAGGTGACAGAGAGAGAAAGAAAGGGAGTAGGATCCAAAATAAACCTCTTGCTAGGTACTGGCTGAGGTGACCAAGAGGGAGGCTGGGAAGTCAGAGTCCATTGGAGTCTCATGTCTCCTGATTGTTAGAGCAAGGTAAGGGCAGGGGGAGACAAGAGGGAGAAACTGGAGAGCGAAATGAAGAGAAGTCTCAATCTGATTTTAACTTGGAGTTTTACCTATTTATTGACTTTGGAATTAATTTAACTCAGTGCACTGTTTATTGGATTTGATGTATTTATTGAAGACTGTTAACTACACAGCATCTTGACACTTTTAATATATATGTTACCGGCAATGTGTGAAAACCGGCGTTCTATAGAATACCTAGGCAATGTATACAATGCCCGAAATAGGACGTCAAAGTATGAAATACATCGCATTTTATACATTTCCTAGACATTTTATACAATACCTAAACGGCAAACCGGCAGAGTGTAGAATAAGCTCATTCTCACCAGAACATTTCGTCAGTGGCGCCTGGATCTTTGTTCGTCCGTGTGGAAGCACGTGTGCTTGGTGTGCCGCAGCAGAGACTGTTCCATATATTATTGTGGTGGGTGAAGTACCGCTACAGAAGCTGACCCATATTGTGCTGTGTGAAAATGGGAGAAGAGAATGTATGGTACGGGCAAGAATCACAACATGCTGACATGCGACAACGGCTCTACAAAGAACTATCCCAAATGCGAACCAACGCTGCTAAAAACTACGAGAAGTTAGTAAATGATGTAACAAAGGCTAAAACGACTACCAAGAAGGAACCACGGGACTATTGGCTGCTGAAACGCTACGATTTGATAATGGTAGAGAACAAAAGCAAGTTGATTTATTCTGTTAAAGAAGGCATCAGTGCTATCCAGTTTTACGTCAGAGATTCTGAATTATTTGACGTACTTCATTTCACACTTGGCGTAAAATAGTACTTGTCATTCTTTATAATGCCTAGGCATTTTATGCAATGCATAGGAAATGTATGTTACAACGCAGATATTTCATACCTTGCCTAAAAACGGCAGGCATTGTATACAGTACATTGCCTAGGTATTCTATACAATACCTGCTTTTCACACATTGCCGGTAACATATGCACACTTTTGCACTTTTTGCACGATAAAATTCTTGCTGTCTCCTCACTTGTCCTAGCCATTCTCAGCCTATAGAACTACATGATGTTCCAGAAAATGAGAGGGTGCCCATTGCCTGCGGTAATAGAGCATCAGGACCCTTCCCAGAATTAAACGTTTCTTTGTCGAGCCACACAACCCAGTAAAATACCATTGCAAAACTATTATTCTTAAGAACGTCTTGACATTCTGTCTCTGAGGTCAATTCTAGATGGTATGTAAAGTTTGCCTGGGTTTTTGGCTGGGGACCTCTAAACTGCTGAGCCCTGGCATATCACGTTGGGTCTCTCGTAATACAGAAAGGGAAAAGCACTGGACAGATAAAAAGGAAGGAATGAAAATTACTGATCTGCAAAAGGCTGAACAAATAATGACTGTTCACTATTTGCAGATTTAATAAGAATACACAGAGAGTGCTGTTTTCTCATGTCTGCTTTTTTGTTAATCTCCTGTTACATAATTGTATTTTTTTATGGATTCAAATTATTTACTAACACTAATACATTCAAATTATTCAAGTATTTTAATTTCTGGATCATATAATACTTTTTTTAATTACCATTTATATGCAATGAAGTGACACTGTAAGAAGTGTTTCATCCTGGAAGCACTGTAATACTGCAGCATAATGATGTACATGAGAAAAAAGAAGTAAGCGTTGTAGAAGCTCTCATTAGCTGTGTAAACAGTTCCTCACCATTAGATCCAATTGGAGCAAGCCTGACTTTCTACATTTCTCATCTGCATGCCCTTTTTATTTGCAATACACATTACATTTCTGTCATGCTTTGCAGGAGAACATGATATCCCCAAAGAACCAAAAGAGAAAAATATCCTGACAGCAGCCATTAGTTAAGGAAAGCAGCGAATAAACTCTTCCACAGGAGTATCAGGACTAATTAAGATTCTGTTTAGCGGTCTGTTTAGGAATGTTAATGTAGCTTTTTTTTGCAATCTGTGAGGGAGAGAGAGGAAGAAAAAAAAGTAAAAGGAGAAATCATTAAGAGAAGAAGTTGCTTTTTAAGGGGGTGTTCAGATAATAGCAACTCTCACTTTTTTTTTTGTTTAAATCCTAGGTCTGTCCAAGCCTGCTGTAAAGTCATTAGCTCAAATTACTGCCATACTTCATTTAAGAGTCTTAGTCCATGTCTGGCTGTCTTTGCTTTAGAAGAGCTGCTGGTAACTTCCTTAAGTCAATACTCTCCGAGGGGCTAAGGTCTGAATTAACCCACTATGTTCACCTTGGAGAGTTAACTGGTACTGGCTCCTTGGACAAATATAGCCAGGATCCAGAAGGCAGATTAAAATCTATTGCTGGTATCCCGACTCAAAATCCCTGTAGGCTTTTTGACCCTTTGAAGTTTTCTCGACTTTGCTTACACAGAAGTTTACATGATTAAGTCAGGCTTCTACAAGGCTCAACAAGGCAAATTTAATCACCATTGCACACTCAACACCAAAACTACAAAAGCCAGTTGTTCTAAAACTTCAAAAACAAGTGAAACGTCAGAATTTAATGGAAGATGATATGGGTAACTAACACATGCTGAAATTTGAAACACCGTTTTTTATAGATTCAGTAAACTATTACTTCTTAATTGTTCATATAAAGCTTATATGAATTATAGATTTTAAACAGTATGTGAATGTGAAGTAAAACCATGCTATACAGTTGCCTACAGGGAGAAAATGTTACATTTTTTGGTGGTGATTTGAGTGTTAACATACTCTACGCACAAGTCATTTCATTTTTTTTTCAGCCTTTTCACTCTGCACCTCTGGGCTTCATAACCCCATATTATATTTTAGTGCAATTTTGTACACTGTGGTGTGCTGGGCTGGTTGACATCACTTCTGGAGAGGCCCAAAGAATCAACAAGCTAAATTAAAGGACACACTCTGGACCGCCTGGAGGTAGTAGAGGAGGAGAGAATGAAAACAAAACTGATGGTAATTATGGACAATGCTGCACATACCATCTCTGACACGAACACTGAAGACTTTCATCCAACAAATTATTCAGCAAAAGTGGATCAAGAAATGTGATAGGGGTTCCTTTATACGAACAGCAATACGTCTGTGTAGTGACCCACTGTAACTGTAACAGCCAAGTCAGAAGCTTTCTTTCTGTTTAATTTTTTCTCTTTTTAGTCATTCTACTCTGTATTCACACCATAGTGTGTGTATCTCTCTATTATAACAAAAAATCTTGTAAGGGAGACTAGGGAGACGAGACATGATCTTCTCGGAAGACAATTTGACGTTCCGTGAGAGACACTTTAACGTCACACGAGGTAAGTCAGCGAGAAAACATTTAAAACAAGTTCACGGACATCTAACCTAGCAGTTGTTGGAATGTTTTCGGCAGACAGACATCATTTGCTCCCAGCTCTTAAAATAACGGCATGCAACAAGCAGAAGACACAGCTCGCCAACAGCAGCAAGCCAGCAGATGATCCGACTGTTACTCCTTAGCATGCGTTCAGCCAAACTCCTCCCCCCCCTTCACAATGTGAGCGGCAGAGACAATAGTGGCCAAAGGACAGCTGCTGTACAGGCTTTTAAATGATCGACGCGCAATATGACAAGCAGAATACGCAGCTCACCAGCAGGAGCAGCAACAAGCCAGCAGATGATCCAACCGCTATTCCTTAGCATGGATTCAGCCACCCCCCCTTCACAATGCGAGCAGCATTATATGACCTGCGAGAAAGAGATTTAACCACACCCGGGGCCGGAAGTAAAGGACAAGTACATTATTGTTTTTACTAAAGTTTTAAAGTAAAAGTGAAAATAATGCATATGTAACAATTCCCATGAAAATAAGAATCTCTTTAAATTGTATATTCGGTAAACTAAACCTGAGAGTGGGTGAGAGAAGCGAGCAGGGGGCGGAGCCCTCTAGTGTGTATATATATATATATATATATATATATATATATATATATATATATATATATATATATATATATATATATATATATACTGTGGCATCTATCTATCTATCTATCTATCTATCTATCTATCTATCTATCTATCTATCTATCTCAGTTCCTCCTTCCCTTTTGACTTTGTCCCACCCCCGGCCGGGACGCCCAGGAGGACCAGAGGAGGGCCTGTACCTCCACCAGACCACGAGGGGGTGCCCGCCCTGGTTACGTTGGTGGCCTCGGGTAGGGGGCATGGAAGCCCAGCCCAGTAGGGGCCAGTGGCCACCGCCAGGCAGCGCCCCGCTGTCTGAACAGCCCTGGAACCCAAAACTTCCGCCACACCAGGAAGTGCTGCGGGGAAGATGACAGGGGACACCCGGATGGCTTCCGGGTGTGCAACCGGCATTTCCGCCACACAAGGGCATGTCTGCGGAGGAGTGCCGGGGAGCAGCTGGGGCCCATCCGTGTTCCCATAAAAGGGGCCACCTCCCAGCAGTTGGCGCGAGAGTCAGGAGGAAGGAAGACGGAGCTGGCGAGAGGACAGGAGATGGCCAGAAAAGGACTGTGTGGCCTGGACTTTGTGGGATCGGAGCTGGAGGCACTGGGGGTGATTGCACAGTAGAGAATTGTAAATATTAGTGTAAATAAACGGTGTGTGGTGAAATTATGATGTCCGTCTGTCTGTGTCTGGGCCAGCGTTCACAATACATATATATACATATATGCATACATACATATATATACATACTAGCAGAATACCCGCGCTTCGCAGCGGAGAAGTAGTGTGTTAAAGAAGGTACAAAAAAGAAAAGGAAAAATTTTAAAAATAACGTAACATGGTTGTTAATGTAATTGTTTTGTCATTGATATGAGTGTTGTTCTCATATCTATCTATCTATATATATATATATATATATATCTATGTATCTATATATATATATATATATGTTGTTCTCATATCTATCTATATATATATATCTCTATCTATCTATATATATATATACCCGCGCTTGGCAGTGGAGAAGTAGTGTGTTAAAGAAGGAAAGAGAAAGAAAAGGAAACATTTTGAAAATAACGTAACATGATTGTCAATGTAATTGTTTTGTCACTGTTATGAGTGTCGCTGTGATATATATATATAGCAAAATACCCGCACTTCGCAGCGATGTCATGTGTTAAAGAAGTTATGAAAAAGAAAAGGAAACATTTTAAAAATAATGTAACATGATTGTCAAAGTAATTGTTTTTATTGTGTATTTGGCGGCAGCGTCACAAAGTTGTTTTCGGCAGCTGCATCAGAAAATGTACCACGACGTCTGACACGCCTCCTTTTTACTGTTTTCTCACAGCTTGGATTGCTGCTGTCATATATATACACACACACATACACACACACACATACACACATACATACATACATACATACATATATATATATACACATATATACACAGACATATCTTCATATCTACATATCTATATACATATCTACATATACACATATATATATATATATATATATATATACAGTATATATATACATACCTATCTACATCATATATACACACACATACATACACACACACAAATTATATATATGTGTGTATGTATGTATGTATGTATGTGTGTGTATATATATATACACATACATATACTTGTGTGCATGTTTGTATGTGTCTATATGTGTGTGTATAGGTTTGGTCACTGAGTGCAAGGGAAAAATAATAAATTATAGTCTATAAGTTATTAAACAGTAAAACATTAACGTTTTAAGAAGTACAGGTACATTGAAATTACATTTTCTATGTGAACGCTCAAATTTGTGCCTCTGGTAATGTGCCTTACCGGCATTTAAAGAAAATTAGTTTTGTGTCCTCTGCAGTGTTAAGAGAGAAAGGCTTTGGTTTGGGATAAAAGGAAAAAGGTGTAAAGAAAGGAAAGTTGCCTTTTTCTTTTATATAGTATAGAGATGTGTTCGCTGACGTTATGATCGCTTTTGGGGACAGTCGCGGTGGGTCTTGTGTAGACTGGTGAGCCGCCCCTGCCATTAATCGGCTGTGATGGCACTGTCAGTCCTCCACTCCTGTGCGTGTCTTCATAATTCGAGGTGAGGACCTGATAATCGTATATGTGCAAAAAGAAAGTGTGAATCGCCTTAATATTATTTTGCCGTGGTGTAGAAAAGGGGTCCTGTGTTTGCACTTGTCTGGGCTATAGCGCAGGGGGAGGATGAAAAAAATTAAAAGTGCTCACTTTGACTTAAGGCAGAAGCGCAGTCAGCGCCTCAAAGTCTGGCACAGCTATGCACGCGCTGGCTGCTCGACTTTTGCTGGGCAGGAGACCCCAGTTTTGCAGACACGCTCATGATATCAAAAGTCTCAGCTTTTGGAGGTAATTCATATATTATATATATAGCAAAATACCCGCCTCGCAGCGGAGAAGTAGTGTGTTAAAGAAGTAATGAAAAAGAAAAGGAAACATTTAATTAATAACGTAACATGATTGACATTGTCATGAGTGTTGCTGTCATATATATGCCTGCCTAAATAAGTCACCCTCGCTTTGCTCTTACTTTTTACCGCTCATTTAATCATGGCTAGTGGCGGAAAAATTATAAAATGGAAGGAGGATGGCTTTACCAAAACAATTACTGATGGCGAATCGATTATTCATAAAGCTTGAATTGGTGATCTGTTTTTCTGTGTTAACCTCATATTTTTTCATACTTCTTCTCAAACTAAGGTGGTGCGTGCAAGGGTAAAATGAATCGTGATGCGCTGATCAATGTAATCCGTGTACCAGGAAATCATGCATTGACAAAAGCTCCCCTTTGCTTGTAATGCAAAGTGTGATTAAATGCATTATTTTTAACGTTATGGAGCACATGCATCGAAGCTTCTCAGCTGTGCTTGTGCTAAGAAAAGGAAAGATTTTAAAAATAACGTAACACGCATTGTCAATGTGACCTTTGTAAGTAGTGCCTGGAGGATTCAGTGTGTAGAAACTCTAGAGACAGCGTGTGTATTAACTTGTGGATTTTTCTGTGAGTATTTGGTGGCAGTCTGACGAAGTTGCTTCGGAAGACGGCGTTAGCCGCGGAGCTCAGCTCAGAGCAAAATGAGGTGGGAGGGGAGATGATGACGTGACTCCCCCACCCGCCTTAACTGTCAATCCCCACAAACACAGTCTCTCGGAATTTGCATAAGCACACCCCTTCACCTACAATTTTAACTTAGTTACAAAGTGATCAAAACTCTCGCTTATATCCCGCGCCCTCTCATTAAACTTGTATCCCGCATTACCTGTGGGCATGTGAAACGCCAGCGGTAGCCTGTCTATGAACTTAATTTAAAGTTTAGGTTTACACCTTGCTTTCTTTCCGAGCTGGCAGCACTCATGAATATGATAGTATATGTCACTCGCTCACTTCTTAATTATAAAATGCATGTTTTCTTAAGCGCTTTTTGGAGGTCTTCCTAGTTTTCTATGCACTGCGTTGACAGTCAATTCACGTGATTACGTGGGAGGCGTGATGATGTCACACAAAACTCCGCCCCCCCATGTCATTCCAGCTCAACTCCATTACAGTTAATGGAGAAAAATACCTTCCAGTTATGACCATTAGGCGTAGAATTTTGAAATGAAACCTGCCCAACTTTTGTAAGTAAGCTGTAAGTAATGAGCCTGCCAAATTTCAGCCTTCTACCTACACGGGAAGTTGGAGAATTAGTGATGAGTCAGTGAGTGAGTGAGTGAGGGCTTTGCCTTTTATTAGTATAGATATGCATACATACATATATATACATATACATATATATATAGTGTGTATATATATATATATATACAGTATATATATATATATATATATATACACACACATAAGCGGAAGATGGATGGATATATATATATATATATAGATAGATAGAGAGAGTGACAGAAGAAGAACACAAATAAGCAGGTAAAAATTTGGGGAGCCTCTCCATATACTGGCTGCAAATCCCAGGTTCAAATCACGGTCAAAATAAATCACAACAGACATTTGACAGTTACACAATGAGTTTCTGGAGCTTATATGGAGGCATAACAGCAAATACAACTGACAGGAAATGAAATCAAAACAGATGCATGGTTGATTGAAGGATCCAGAGATGACGTTAGGAGTGGATGAACAGTAGTGAAGTCATTGGGATGAGACGGAAATGAGGTAAGGAGCCGGAAGGAGAGTCTTCAGTGCAAATGTGGGGTTTTCTCCTGTATGACAAGCTTTTGTTCTTTGGTTTTTCTGCTGAAGAAAGAGAGAAAGCATTAGTGCCCTCTTCCAGACCCCAATTCTGCGTTATTAACATTACCAGATCATGTGTTTGATTTTATACTGTATATACGAGGGACGTTCAAAAAATTTCCACACTTTTTTTAAACTCTATTTATTAAGAAATTCAAAAACAAATGACATCACTTTTCTACATAGTCACCTTCCTTTGCGATGCAATTTTCCCAGCGTTGTACCAGCTTTTTAATGCCCAATGCTAAAAATCCATGCTATTGTGTATTTAAAAAATAGGGTTGTTTGTCCCCCTGCAAAGCAACGGCAGATCTGCCATGCCACCAAGTCAACTTCGAGTTTCTAGCCCCACCACGAAACATGTCTGTTGGCCGAGGGTTGATATGGGGAGTACTTCAATCTAGCCACTGACCTGGCCCACTTTTTCTCTTCTGTCTCCTCCCCTCCAGGATGATCCAATCCCAGCCGGTGATCCACAGCTGCTGGACTGACCTGTCGGGGAGGACTATCTGTTCCAGAACTGAAGAAGGGAGTCAACACAGGACGACTGATAATGTCACTGCTTGTTTGCCATGTCTGCATGTATGGAAGTGGTGGCTCCCGTTTCAATAAATAGCCTTGCTGTTCCTGTTTTGAACTGAATAAATCTGATTTTCCTTAGTCTCAGCCTTGTCTTTTTTAAAAATGCATTGGTAAGGCTTCACCTGATTACCGTGTGCAGTTTTGACCTCCACATTTTATACAAGATGTATTAGTGCTAGGATAGATGAGTAGTGAGAAAATTAGTGCTATTAGTGCTCCAGAGATGAGCAATTAGGCTAATTCCAGGACTGAGAAGAATGATGAGGAGAGATTAAAGGAGTGGAAAGTTTTCAGTTTAATCAAAAGCAGATTAAAAGGTGACATGATTTAAGTGTTGAAAATTATGAAGGGAATTAGTCCAGTGGACCCAGGCTGGTTACTTTAAAATTAGTTCAACAAGATCATGGGGTCATAGTTGAAAACCTTGTAAGGGTAAATTTCGCACAAACATTAGAATGTTTCTCTTCAAACAGAAAACCATAGGCACATGAATACGTTACCAAGTAGTGTGATAGAGAGTCGGACTTCAGGGACCTTCAAAACTCAACTTGATGTTATTTTGGAGAAAATAGTTGGATAGGGGGTCCACCCTGCATGAAGTTTGCATGCTCTCTCCGTGTCTGGGTGGGTTTCCTCCTACAGTCCAAAGACATGCATGTTAGGTGCATCGGCAATCCTAAATTGTCCGTAGTGTGTGCTTGGTGGGTGTGTGTGTGCGTGCCCTGCGGTGGGCTGGCGCCCTGTTCGGGGTTTGTTTCCTGCCTTGTGCCCTGTGTTGGCTGGGATTGGCTCCAGCAGAACCCCGTGACCCTGCAGTTAGGATATAGCGGATTGGATAATGGATGGATGGATAGTTGGATAGGATTAGTGAGCTTTGCTGGGTTGAATGGCCTGTTCTCGTCTAAATCTTTTTAATGTCCTAAAGACTAAAGATGGGTAGATTCATTGTTGCATTGCCTATTGTTTTGTGTTTCTTTTCTGTATTCACTTTTAATTGGTACATTGATTGATCACAGTTTCCATTTTTTATTTTTCCTTTTGTAGGTTTATTGAGAGAAAAACATGCAATTAGAATATATAGGTTACAGAGAGCAAAGAATGCTTCAACACTTTTAATTCTTCTGTCATTAAAAGCACCTTATAGGCTCTGACTGTTTCCCTTCTTACTTACTTTCACCTTAGTAATTTCAAAAGTTTAAGATTTTATGTTGCACATGGGCGTCCAACAGTTGAGCAGCTGTTTATAGCCATAGAAGAACATGATGCTTTGCTTGACCTCATCACATGGTTTAATCAAATAAATCTGATCAGTAATACAAAGAGAAGTTACAAGATTAGTGGCCTAAAAAAGTGTTTCTGAACCCATGCTTAAGTTTTAGTAAAATAATTAAATCAGCCAATAGGGGGAAACCGACTGCGGATTTCAGTTCTGCAAACCCAGTCAAAGTGACGTTCTGCTCCTACATACTGAGGAACTGAAACGACTGACATAAGTTCAGTTACGAGCAGATGACAATCTGATATGTGGCGCATGTGTCCTTAAGAAAGCCAACGAACATGAACAACATGCCCCGTAGCATCACCTACTCTGAACTCTTCCAATTCTGAATCAACCCATGTTAAAAACTGAATCAAACAGGAATGTTAAACGAACATACAACTCAGATTATCTGAGACATATATTTACTTCTTACAACAACAACAACAACAACATTTATTTATATAGCACATTTTCATACAAACAGTAGCTCAAAGTGCTTTACATATTAAAGAATAGAAAAATGAAAGACATAATTATAAAAAATAAATCAACATTAACATCGAATAAGAGTAAGGTTCAATGGCCAGGGGGGACAGAAAAAACAAAAAAACTCCAGACGGCTGGAGAAAAATAAAATCTGTAGGGATTCCAGACCATGATACCGCCCAGTCCCCTCTGGGCATTCTACCTAACATAAATGAAACAGTCCTCTTTGGATTTAGGGTTCTCACGGAAGGGCTTGATGATGATGATGGTCACGTAGACTTCTTCCTTTTAATCCGTCCATCATTGTTGGAGCATCATGAAGCTTTGAGTAGGTGGAGGTGGCGCAGGCCACCACCACAAAGAAACCGGAAAAAGAAACAGAAAAGAGAGTAGGGGTCAGTACCGATTTTAGAGCCACCATGAATAGTTGTTATGATGAATTGAACATACAGAGTATCAGGATTAAGTTAAATTACGATTAAAATGAAGTTATAAAAAGGCCATGTTAAAGTAATGTGTTTTCAGCAGTGTTTTAAAGTGCTCTACTGTATCAGCCTGGCGAATTCCTATTGGCAGGCTATTGCAGATTTTAGGTGCATAACAGCAGAAGGCCGCCTCACCACTTCTTTTAAGTTTTGTTCTTGGAATTCTAAGGAGACACTCATTTGAGGATCTGAGGTTACGATTTGGAATATAAGGTGTCAGACATTCCGATATATAAGATGGGGCGAGATTATTTAAGGCTTTATAAACCATAAGCAGAATTTTAAAGTCAATTCTGAATGACACAGGTAACCAGTGTAGTGACATCAAAACTGGAGTGATGTGTTCTGATTTTCTTTTCCTAGTTAGGATTCTAGCAGCTGCATTCTGCACTAGTTGCAAACGATTTATATCTTTTTGGGTAGTCCTGAGAGGAGTGCGTTACAGTAATCTAGTCGACTGAAAACAAACGCGTGAACTAATTTCTCAGCATCTTTCAGTGATAAAGAGGTCTAACTTTACTTATGTTTCTTAAGTGAAAAATGCTGTCCTAATGATCTGATTAATATGTGATTTAAAATTCAGATTACAGTCAACAATCACCCCTAAGCTTTTTACCTCCGTCTTGACTTTTAATCCTAATGTATCCAGTTTATTTCTAATAGCCTCATTGTATCCATTATTGCTGATCACTAAAATTTCAGTTTTCTCTTTATTTAACTTGAGAAAATTACTATTCATCCATTCTGAGATACTAGTCAGACATTGTGTTAGTGAATCAATAGAATCAGGGTCATCAGGTGCTATTGATAAGTACAGCTGTGTGTCATCAGCATAGCTGTGGTAGCTCACGTTGTGCCCTGAGATAATCTGACCTAACGGAAGCATGTAGATTGAGAATAACAGCGGACCCAGGATAGAGCCTTGTGGAACACCATATTGGATATCATGTGTCTTCGAGTTGTAATTCCCACAACTAACAAAATATTTTCTCCCTGTCAGGTAGGATTCAAACCAATTTAAGACACTGCCAGAGAGGCCCACCCATTGACTAAGGCGATTTCTAAGAATGTTGTGATCAATGGTGTCAAATGCAGCACTCAGATCTAAGAGGATGAGAACAGATAAATGGCCTCTGTCTGCATTTACCCGCAAGTCATTTACTACTTTAACGAGTGCAGTTTCTGTGCTGTGATTTGTTCTAAAACCTGACTGAAATTTATCAAGAATAGCATGTTTATTTAGGTGGTCATTTAACTGCATAATGACTGCCTTCTCTAGAACTTTACTTAAGAAGGGCAGGTTAGAGATGGGTCTAAAATTTTCAAGAGCGAGGGTCAAGATTATGTTTCTTAAGTAGGGGTTTAACTACAGCAGTCTTAAGACAGTCTGGGAAGACCCCAGTATCTAGTGACGAATTTACTATGTCAAGAACATTATCAATTAGCACGCCTGATACTTCTTTGAAAAACCTTGTTGGTATCGGGTCAAGGACGAGGTGGAGGGTTTTAATTGAGATATTATTTTTGTAAATCAGGTAAATCTATCCTAGTGAAAGAGTTTAATTTGTTTATAACAGGATGTTGGGGTTTAGGGGATCCTTAGTGTTGGGGAGATATACTATGTTATTTCTAATATCATTAATTTTTGATTGAAAATACAGCGACAGCCTCACAGGTTTCACTGGAAGCACTTAGGAGGCATTCCTTTGAGCTACCTGGGTTTAGTAGGTGATCAATTGTTGAAAATAAGACTCTAGGATTACTAGCATTGTTATTTATAATCTTGAGAAATAGCAGCGTCTCTCAAGACGGACAGTGTTATTGTATTCTGTTATTTTGACTTTTAATATTTCGTGGTGGATAGTAAGTTTAGTCTTCCTCCATTGACGCTCAGCTCTACGGCATGTTCTCTTTAAATCAGACACTCTTTGGGTCTTCCATGGTATACCAATGCTAGAAGATTTTTTCACTGTCTTTTCAGGTGCAACTATGTCAACAGCAGCTCTCACTTTAGAATTAAATCTTTCCACCTTACTATTTACATTGTCCTCGCTATTATAGCTGGCACTATAAACGGACTGATTGCTTAAAATGTTTGTAAGTTTTAAAGCTGCTGCCGAATCAAAGAAGCGTTTTTTAACAATATGCTTCTCATGAGTGTTTTTTATCATTATTTCTATATTAAAAGTAGAAGAAAATGGTCTGATAGACCAATATCAATGATCTGTTTTATATCAACTTTCAGTCCTTTAGTAATCACTAAGTCTAATGTATGACCTGCTTTATGTGTAGGCTGATTTATGAGTTGTCTCAAATCAAAAGAATCCAGGAGGTTCATAAATTCTTTTACTTTTAGATCACACTGATTATCTATATGAAAATTAAAGTCGCCAACTATTAGGAGTGTGTCATAATTAGTAATTAAAATTGACATTAAGTCAGAGAATTCCTCAAAAACGCGTTATATTTAGGAGGTCTATACACGGATAGTATTAGAACTTGAGAATCTCCATGAATAACAACGGCGAGATACTCAAAGGACTTGAACTTACCAAAACTGACATCTTTACATTTTAATCGCTCGAGTAAATGTTAGCCAATCCGCCCCTTTTCCCTGGCGGTTTGAATGAGTAAAACTGTAATCCGGAGGCAGATTCGATTAAAACTGACGCGCATCTGAATTCAGCCATGTTTCATTTACGATGCAATAAGATCTATTTTTTTATCACTAATAAGATCGTTGATAAAAAACGTTTTGTTAGTTAAAGCTCTGACATTTAATAGTGCCATATTTAATGTTTCGGAGGTGCAGAGATGAGTACTATGTGCGTTATTGTTATTTGGAATAGGAACTAAATTATTATTATTAGCGCCGCTCTGTGTATATTTTTGTTTAATCTGTGATCTGTTTTATAGTTTTAATACATTGTTCCTCTAAAATAGTGATTTTAATTAGATTATTGGAGTTTATGCCGTATTTCCTAGGTTTTCTACGTGCATTGAGATTGCTTATTACAGTATTAATGGTGTGAACTTTAACGGAAGACTCTATTAAACATTCATCATGTCCTGGCACAGCAGTATTATTTCGGAAGGGGTTAAGAGCAGAGATAGATAGTCAAGAAAAACGAATTACCTTCGATATGTTTTCGGAGAGGACCCGGGCGCCGAAACTGTTCGGATGCAGACCATCACGCTTGAAGAGACGCGGCCTTTCCAAAAAGAGATTCCAATTGTTGATGAAGCCGACATCCTTCTTCTTGCAGAAACCCTGTAGCCAGTTGTTCAACCCTAGCAGACAATGACGTGAGGAAAGGAATGGCCATTGTGTGTTACTCGTGATGTGGTGCTACAAAACAAAATCATGATGCCTTCAGCTGCAAAGACATTTGAAAACAAAGCAGGCTACTTACAAAAATAAATGATTCCTTTTTTTAATGAAAAAAATGAAAATCTTGAGTCTTCACAAAAAACCTTCTAGTATTTTTGCACATTGAATTACTAAATATAAGAAAGCAGAATGGCTCATCTTGTCTTGCAGACAAGTCAGTCGCCTGCAAACTAAAACATATTCATCTAATTTTGACAAAGTTGTGAAAAATCAAACAAACTCACATTGCCTATTAGAAAGGCAAATGGACACTAAACTTGATTTACACCCATGTGTAAAGTTATTTTTGGAATGAGTACCCTGTTTATATCATCTACGTATTATATGCAATGTATTTAAATGTACAAGGTGATTTGTTAATGTGTGCTACTCTGGGGAATATGTTGACTAGTTCATTTTAGAATTATGGCTAATAAAGATAAATGGAAATCGATGAAATGCCAAAATGGCTGAGAACCACTAGTCTAGATCGTTTGGTGGATGAAACATACCTTCATCAGACATAGTTCCAGGTTCTTCCTTTCAAAATATCATATTAAGTCAGACAGGCAACAAATTCATGAAGATTTATTGTCTGGGATAAATCCAACTCCAGATGATTCCTCATCTCTGAACATTTCTAGCTATGTGACTGTCATTTTTCCCACATTAAAAACAGAGCTGCATTTCTCTTCTTTTGAAGCCACAGTTTACATTTGTTTTGAAAAGGTGAGAATCTTTTTCTTAGACATACTGGACACCAGCTTAGCTCTAACAAGTAAGTAAGATGTCTTACAGAAGCTATAATTTAAGGGGTTCTCTCATGCCTTTTCTCTGACTTTTCCCTAAAATATATCTTCCAACTGCTGTTCGCTTTTTAAAGAAATTACTCTGTAATCATACCAGGCTGATTTGGATGAAATTGCTGTTATATTTAAGCTGTCTCTTGGGTCTGTTTCGCTACTTGATTGTAAGACAATTTCCCTAGTCTCTCGTTATCTCAATTCTTTTGTTCATGCTTTTGCTAATGACCTGAATGATTTACCTCCAATACATCAAACTCCCTTTACTGAAGGATTTCTGTCTTTCTGAGAGTGAATTTAAATAATTTTTCCTTGGGTGAATACATTGTCAGGCCAGTGTATGCAATGACTTAGACATGAGCTTCTCAGCCTCACAATGTGATTGGACAGATCTTGTCTGTATTAAGTAAAATTGATGTGATCGGCACTGTGTGTACCAATTTGCTCAATGTCTGCTCATGTTGCTGCAGTGAGAAATAAATTGTGTCTCAAATACGGGATAAATAAAGATTTTTTAAAAGTTAATTAAGACAACTAAATTTGGGCTGAGATAGATAGATATAAATAATAATAAACCTATGGCCTATAATAACATAGATAGATAGATAGATAGATAGATCATTTCCAAAGTTAAAATAAGCCATTTTCTGTAACTACAAGCCCACTTGTTTGTTATACTTGTACCTTTTGTGAAAGTGTTTATTTGATATTTGGACTTTAGTCCTCATACATTATACTCTTTATGCCTACATTTTGTCAATTATTAATAAAATATGAAAAATGTTTCTTTTTTGGTTATGTGTTCAACAATTCCTGCCTTGCATTTCATCCTGCACTTACCCAGATCTTTGTAGACACGGAACATACATGAAATGTATGTATTCTAAATGATGATATATTGTTTACCCTTTACAACTCCAGGAACCTCACACACAGATAAGGACCCTTGGCTTGAGCTGGGAGATCTTTTTGCCTGAATTGAGCCCTATGGTTTTAGGTCGTTGGATATCAGACTGCTTGCTGCTTGTGCTGATCAACACATTTACAAAACAAAAGATGCTGACGGAGAGGTACGAAGGAATTTAAGGTGGGCCGGGATTACAAGTTTTTTCGTATGCTTCAGGGATTCTAGTGTTAAAGAGGAAAAGCTTCTAAGTTCTAAGCTTTAAAGAAGAAAAATTTCTAAGTTTGTGTTAATCAAAGTATTCAAGCCCTACACATGAATACTTTGTCGAAAACCCTTTTGCTGCAGTAACAGCCTTCATTCTTTTGGGTATGTAAGTATGTCCAATTTTTGTAGATATATTTTGTAGATAGATATGAATGGCGTTATCTGATAGATATTGATAGATAGATAGATAGATAGATAGATAGATAGACAACGTATTTTCCCATACTATCTATAATAATAAAACATATTAAATAATATGTAATGAAACACTAAGGTCTGTGTTCCTAGCCCATCTGAGCAATCTGATTGGACAGTTTGAATTTTGGTGTGACTGGTAAGTTTGGTTTTGGTAATGAACAGGAAGTTTGAGTTTGAGACACAAACGTTGGAGTAAAGGTGCAGAAGGCACACCGAAAGAGTCACCTTCACAGATGGAATATTCTGTATAAAAGAGGACAATAGGTGAGAAAGGTGCCTCCAAAATAATGACATAGTCTGAGAAGGAAGGTTTAAGGGAATGCACTTGAAAGAGGGAGCGCCAGTCAAGAGACATTAGTAATATATATATATATATAGGAGTAATATATATATATATGTATAGGAGGTACAGCGAGTGAGTCGCTTTCAAAGATGACAACTATAAAAGTGGAAAGGAGGGAGAGAAAGGCACTTTGAAAATAATGACTGAGTCTGAGAAGGTAGCATTACAGGAACATGCTCAAAAGAAGGAGCGCTGGTGAAAGAGACATTAGTAGTGCATAGATGGCACATTGAGAGAGTGGCCTACAACGACAGCAAGTACAAAAGTGGACAGGTGGACAAGAAAGACGCTTCAAAAGTAATGGCAGAGTCTGGGAAGGAGGCTTTATAGGAACACGTTGTACAGAGGGAGCTCCAGTGAAGAGACGTTAATAATGATATACGAGGCACGCTGAGAAATGGCAAGTGAAAAATCTCAAAAAGTAACCTGAGAATCAGGATTTATGGGAATACGTTCAAGAGAGAAAGTGCCTGCCAAGAGAGGTTTAGACACACAAAGATACAGAGGAAAGGCCCTGAAGGTACACATAGGGCAAGAGATAGTGAAATATTTTTAAATCATTCTATTATCTGTCTTTGACAAGTACTGCAGCTAGTATATAATATATTTGATAGAAATAAACATCCCCCACCAACTTCTGGCTTGAATAACAGAAAGCTGCTGCTGGAGATAACAGGGTTGTAGGTGGCAGTAAGATAATGTCAGACCTAATCAGATTGTACCACATGTTTACATTTAAAGTCATTAACATTTGAATAGAGCAGGCTCAGCTTGTAGAGTCCACAGTTGGAATATGCTGATTGATATTTGTTTGAAGTCACCAGCATCCAGAATGATTCATCATTAAGTTATTGGTAACAGAGTGAGTCATTTCTGTTGCTGAGTTGGCCAATGTGATGTAACTTATGAGCATGAACATGGATGAACTCGATTCAATGTATGGATCACACATTTAGTTTCAGTTAAAACTTCAGTCCCCCTCCTGCTTGTTTAAGTAATTCGGATGAATATTTAAAAATGTATAATATATTCTTTTTGTGTGGATTTTGTTCTGAGTTGTTTATAGCATCAATTCCACTTTGCCCTAAAGAAGGAATGGTGTATCTTGAAATAAATCAGCAGTTAATGACGGCTTTCCCAGCTTCAAGCTGTAACATCTCTGGAGGACTTTGGACATTTTGTTTAGTGAACTTATTAGTTATTACATACTTATCGTGCTTCCTCTTCAAAACCGGCCGCACCCCCCACATGCGGCATTTCTTGATTCCTATTGGTTCGGCCTGCTTCCTCTTCAAATCAGGTCCCCCCCACATTCAGCCCACAACACTTTTCTCAATTCCTATTCCTCCTTCGGACTAACGCGTTCCCTGTTCCTCTCTCATGACCCCATTGGTGTCACGTCACTGCCCTATATCTAGCCTGACTGCGTGACCTTTCACTTCGGCCATGTGTGTGCCTGGGAGTCTTTTCCGTAGCCTGCTACAGGCTACAGGAAGGTACTCTCTTGACCATTGGCATTGGTTTCACTTCTTGCTATTTTTATTATACTGTAACGGTTGTTTCCTAAGCCTTTGTTATAAAATGAACGACAGTATCTTCTCTGTTGATGGCTTTTTGTACAACGTCATCTCTATTCCGGGATCCAGCAACTGCCTGTTCCTATCAGTGGGTTATTTCTTGACACAAACGGTTGACAAAGGCAATGTACTCTCACTACGACATAGGGCAGTAGATTTCGTTGCATCACATTGGGACAGATTTGGAAACGTTCTTCCTGTTGTTCTTTCCAACGCAAGTCGAGTTATCACAACAAGTCAGGAGTACTATCAATACATGGCAACATCTGGAGTTTATGGTGTCGAAGCTGAAATTCAAGCTCTTTCCAAGATTCTCCTTGCTACCATTGTCATTTACTTCAAACACGACCCCAACACCCCACCTTGCATTATGTTTGCAAAGATTTGTGTTAATCTACAACAACCAGTCTTTAGCCACGGTCAGTTGTATGTGGCCTTTTCTAGGGTTAGATCTTTCGACTCATTATCTGTCGTCTCCAGCAAAACACCGATTCACAACTGCGTCTTTCAAGAAGTATTTCTTTCTTCTTGATTTCTGAATTCCTTTCTCACCATTTTCCATTCCTATTCTTACACCGCCATATACTACAGTGAGCGTTGGTTAGTATATAATATTTGTGTTTATATTCACACACTACACTACAATATTTTAAAGTTCATTTTGTGCCCTGGAAGTTTAAATTGTTTAAATCTAGAACCGAATAGCAACTTTTGAAACTTTGGATGGCCACTGTCTGATAGAATCAAGTTTGTTTTTTTCCTAACCAGCTTCTTAAACAGCTCAGAGACAGACACAGAGGACTGCTGCAGACCAATAGTTTTACTACTAATTTCAACTTTGTTGCCAATACGATTTTTGTTTCAGACTTGAGATTCCCAAACCAGCATACAAAATCAAAAGAAAGAATAAATTCTATGAAAGACTGAGTTAAGAAGGACATTATTCAGTTCAATTCAGTTCAGTTTATTTTTGTATTGTACTGATTGCAGGCACAGAACATTGTGACAAGTTCACAGGTAAATACATATAAAAATGTACAAATTGCAAAGACACAAGAACAGCTAAGAAACACAGTGGTTTGAAACCAATTAACAAAAATGGAGCTCAACAATATCTGGTTAATTAATTAATTAATTAATTGTTGAAGTATTGCCAATTGACAACAAAGGAAAGAACAACAAAAACTTCAGTCTACAGCATCCATGGAGAAATTAAACCTCTGGGGGATCCACAGTCAGTTATAGCAAACAAAGTCAAGGGTCCTGGAGACCTATGTCGTCAAATTTATAACTATGTCTACTTTAAAACAATTCAGTCTCAATAGTAAAACAACATTTTCAGGGTTATAAGGAATGAAAAAGGCACACGGCAAAGCTAAGACAGTCCTGGCCAAATCTGTCTAGGTAGTGTTGATTGACGAAATTCACCAAAGCGTTTAATACAGCAAATATGCTGTGTTTGTAGATGACCATGTTTGCCATGCAGCTGGCTTAGGCAAACATTTTTTTTTTCCCAGCAACCCTTTGCGAGGCTAGTCTGACATCAGAGAACTGTAGCAGCCATTCACATAAATTTCTCACCCGTGTACTATTAGCCTACTCCACCTCACATTTTATGCAGCTGCCTGCTATACTTTGCGCATGCATGAAGTCATTGTTTGATCTGTATTTTAGATGTATTTACACCCCATATGCGTTTAAAAACACTTGCAGAATTTTGATGTAAGGGATACATTAGCTGACCATAGTGGGAATATTGTGAGTGCTACTACCAAATATGTAACAATATTCCCTGAGTACTCACTCAGTCACTTACTGCTGCGACGCATGGCTAATTAAGTATGCTAGCCAAATGCACGTGTAACTAGCCATGTGGAGCAGCTATGACTCAAAACAAGCCTTAATGGAATCCTTCCCCTCCCTGATTCAGAAAACACACCTTGTGAAATAATAATATTAACAATAAATGTAGTACTATTTACAAGATGTGCCTACCTTCTTGATAGTGATGAAGCACTACACAGATTGATTGGAAACGAAAAGGACATTCCAGCCGCTTGGATGCACAACTATAAAGAATGGAATGAGCCAGTCCCACATCATCACTGTGAAGCCACTGTGAGTCAATGATATATATATGTATTTTTATTGCTATCTTGTGACCTTTTGTTGAAGTTTGTTTCTGGTTTTCATTTCGCCAGTGTCTTTAGTTGTTTGAGGCACTGTGGCACAGTGGGAAGCACTGCTTCCTCACAGCTCAGGTCACATTTTTGGGCACAATAATTGTCCCAACATAGTTGGCAGATGTTTCCTTTCTTTCTTTCTTTCTTTCTTTCTTTATTTATTTATTTATTTATTCTAAATCACGCAGTGCCATGAGCCCCACTTTATCACAACCTCTCAGTTGGAATCAGCCTAGTCGCTGTTCTTTGGACTATCTCTAGTGCTGCTATGTCTTTTTCGTAATATGGAAACTGCACACAGAACCCCAGATGAGGCCTCAACAGTGCATTATAACGCAGAAGCATAACATTCTTTGACTTGTATTCCACACAAAAAATAAAATATAATAAAAACTATTAATAAAAATACTATTCATTACAAATAAGATGTATAAGAAAGACCATTAAAGATTTATCTGTTGCAGATGACACTGTTATTTGGTGTGTATTTTTTTAAGTAAGAAGACAACGAGGACCTGTAAGCTGTTTGTCTCTCTAACCTACACACTCTGATGTCCTTATTCTCTAGTTGTCATCTGGGCCATTCCCTTCTTTTTATATCCTGCTTAGATCCAGTTTGCTCTGTTCCATCAAGGCAGTAGTAGATACCTTTGTGTGAAATCTTCAGTTTCTTGGCAGTCTGTCACATGGAATTACCTTCATTCTGCAATGAAACAATACACTGACATTGTTCTTGAGAAAGTTGTTTCATTTTAGACATTTTGGACCCAGAACTAAACTTTAGAAATTCCAATACCTTGCAAATCAAGTGAACAGAACATTAAGCTTCAGTGATGCAGATGCAAGGTTTCTCTAATAACCAATTAGCATTAAAAATGACAAATTAAGGATAAGCTAATAGAGTTGACCATTAGGACACTGAAGGAATGACTGCTTTGGATTTGGCAGCCCAATGTGAAAATATATCATTTCAAGCAGTAATAGCCATTAGCAACACAAGTAATGCATTGGATGTATTTTAAATCAATTTAATAATATCTTGATTAAAAAAATCAATTTCTATCAAAAACATGAACATTTCTGAGTGTGTCCAAACTTTTGACTTTTTGCACAAAGTAACAATAAATTAGAAGTCTGAGAAACTCCCAACTCCTTTTGACTCACCATTACAAGAAAATACGCTGCAGTAACAACACAGAGACAGTAAGGTGTGTTTGCCTATAGGTGAACCCCATATAATTGAGATTTTAAATAAAGAAAACACAATTAAATTGCGCTGAAGGAAACATCTTTTCAGACAGCAGTCTGGTTCTGATTGGTCTTCTGGTTATGATGGTTTCTGACAGAAAAAGGTGGGTCCAAGTGGACGGACAGCAGAAGTGACGTTAGTGATGGAAAAGGTGTCTGAGGCAGGACAAGAAAAGGCGTTATCACAGAGCGCAAACCCATGGAACTATGGAGAATCAGCATCACCAGATCCCTTTAACTGTCCCCTATGTGCCCACATGTAATACCATACATGAGATATTCAACTTGTGTTGAGGTCCAGTTATGCAAAACATTGAGTAGTTTGGGGTTCTCACCTAATTTTTGGTCCTCTAGACACAACAAAGCCTAATTTATAGGTAATTTTGAAACAAATTTTGTGCAGGAAATTACACCCTTATGTAATTACACAGCAAAAAGAACTTTTGTGCATGCCACATCAGCAGACCCTGGGGTTCACCCTCTAATAGGATATGAGTGGTCAAAATTACTCCTTTTCACAAAACTTTGAAAAAATGGGTATCAGTAATGCAGGCATGTGGAGTGTCGTTTTATGCAATTTTGAGGTTACTCATCACCAATATGATAATAATATTTGATATTTGATTCTTTATAGGTGGTCCTAGCCCTGTAAGAGCCACTTCCAGAAGATTAAAAGTGGCAAGCATAAGTATGTGGGGTATTGTTGATCCTTTACTAGGGCTCTAGTCCTCTTTAAGAAGGTGAAACATGAAGAATACTTTATAAGACTTGTCGGAGATGACTTGGGGGGGCGACCCAGCCAGGATGCCCAGTAGGACCGGAGGAGGGCTTACGCCTTCCCCAGACCATCTGGGGGCGACCACTCTGGTACCTTTGTGGGCCATGGGTACAGAGCTTTGAAGCCCAACCCTGTAGGGGCCTGTGGTCACCGCCAGGGGGCACCTCAATGCCTTTGGAGCCCTGGACCTCAGCACTTCCGCCACACCGAGAAGTGCTGGGGGGAAGAGGAGCAGGGACACCCGGAGTGCTTCCGGTAATGTAGCCAGCACTTCCGCCACACTGGGGCGTGTCGGTGGAAGATTGCCGGGACACACCTGGAGCACATCTGGGGAATATAAAAGGGGCCACCTCCCTTCATACAATGGCTGGAGTCAGGTGGAAGAGGACAAGGTCTCTGGAGGTGGCCTGAAGAGAGAAGGCATTGTTGTGTTGTGGCCAGGACTTTGGGGTTTGTGTGGCACTGTAAATATGAGCAATAAACGTGTGTTGGGTGACATTGACGTGTCTGCCTGTCTGTGTCCGGGCCGGTCTCCACAGACTTTTTTTAATTGAAGCACACATTTTAATATTTCAAATATTTGATGCAACTACAGTGGCCTGCAAAAGTTTACTTAAAACATCTGTTATTGAGCAGAAAAATAAGCAGAAGATGAACTGATCAGCAAAAGATATAAAGTTAAAGATGATAAATTTCTTTAATCTTTCAATCATTCACAGTTACGAAATACCAAAAGGGCATGAAGCAAAATTTTGGAAACCTGACAATGTCAGTACTTAGTAAGACCCCCTTTGGCAAGTATCAGAGCTTATAAAAACTTTTTATATCCAGCTAAGTGTCATTCAGTTCTTACTTGGCGTATTTTCACCCATTTATCCTTGTGAAAGGCTTCTAAGTGCAAGATTCTTGGGCCGTCTTGCATGCACTGCGTTTTTGAGATCTCCACAGATTTTCAATGGTGTTTCGGTTGGGGGACTGTATGGACCTTGGAAAAACCATCAGCTGTTGCCTCTTGAGTTATTCCATTGTGTATTTTGAGATGTGTTTCTGATCATTATCTTGTTGTAGGACCCATCCTGTTTTAACTTCAATTGTTTTTACAGATGGTTTGATGGTTGCTTCCACGACTTGCTGGTATTTATTTGGATCCATTCTTCTCTTTCTCCTAATGACATGGTCCCTGTGCCACTGGCTGCAACACAAGCCCAAAGCCTGATTGATCCACCACCATGTTCAATAGTTGGAGTGACGTGTTCTATTCCTGGAATTCACCCCCACCCCCTTTTTTTCTCTAAACATGCTTTTGTACATTGTAGCCAAAAGGCTCTGTTTTGACTTCATTAGTGCACAGGACCTGTTTCCAGAATGCATCAGGCTTGTTTAGATGTTCATCTCCAGACTTCAAGCACTGAATTTTGTGGATGGGACACAGGACACATGTTCTTCTGCTGGCTCCACCATGAAGGTCATATTTGTTTGGTTGTTGCTGCAAAGTAGAACAGTGGACCATCACTCCAGAGTTTGCTAAATCTTCCTGAAGGTCTTCTGCAGTCAAATGGAGGATTTTTTTTGTCTTTCTAACAATCCAATGAGTAGTTGTTTCAAAACGTTTTCTTGGTCTTCCAGGCCTGAACGTGACCTTGACCATTCCTATTAACTTCCATTTCTTAATAACATTGTAAACTGAGGAAACAGTGACCTGGACACACTTTGCTATCTTCTTGTTGTCTTCTCCTGTTGTGTGAACATCAATTCTTAGAGAAGCCTATGGGTGCTGATTGTTGGGATGAGGTTTTGAGGAGCCTGAGAATTTATACAGCTTTGACATTTGCATCATCAGGGGTTTACTAATAATGACTGTGAACAAGCCATAGCCATAACAGGCTAATGAAAGTCTTGAGACCACCTTTGAAAAAGTTATCTGAGACCTCAAATATATTGGGGTGCCCAAACTTTTGCATGGTGCTCCTCTCCTTTTTTCACTGTACAATTGTACAGTACAAAAACAACACACTAATCTTGCATAAAATACTGAAAAGAAATGTGTCATCTTTAACTTTAGGCCTTTTGGTGATCAGTTCATCTTCTGCTCATTTAACTATTTAAAACAGCAGGCATTTTAAGCAAGGGGGCTCAAAATATTGCATTGCACTTGTGGATGCTAGGGGTCACTGTTGCCCCTTTAAACCCAACAGACAGACACTCAGGACACCAGGTAAAAGCACCAAGAAGTATGTTAATTGTTTTTTCTTCTTGTATAGTGCCCCTAAACACCACAGCAACCAATAAACAGACAAATAATCAAATAGCACAATCACAAATCTTCTCTTTCTTTCTTTCTCCTCCACACCTCCCAGCAAGCGTTGTCTACTACCTCCTGACTCTGGTTCGCATGCTGGGTTCACAGTAGTCCTTTATATATGTTCCGACCCAGAAGTGCTTCTGTCCTTCCATCAACGTGACTTGCCAGCACTTCCAGGTCAGATAAAGAACTTGTGTTTTCTTCAGCCCGGAAGTACTTCTGGGCTTTTGTTCCAGTCCCGTGAGACATGACTCCCCGGGTTCTCTTGTAGCGTCCCCTGGTGGCACCCATGGTACCCAGCAGGACTGTGCTATTATACTACATGTCTCATGGGGCACAACTACACTACAGGGAAGCTGCCATCTAACATCTTGGGGGGGAAGTAGTGTCCCAAAGAGGTTGCCTTCCTCGATTCTTCCATTCTGTGGTCGTCCCAGCCGTGTTGACCTGCCAGTCATCTGTTACACACTGTAATCCTGCTAATTATGTTTGTAGCACCCTCCTAGTTGGGTGTAATAGTAAACTCAGAAGTAAGCCTCAGTGACACCATTTTTTTGTTTCTTTTTTTTTTTTTTTTTTGCTTTAGGCAAAGCAGGAATAGAGATGTGATTGGTGCTGTTTACTACCAATCAAGGTATAGTGCGCTCTTAGTAGTCGAATGATTTTTGTTTTTCTTGGGGTTTTGATGGGAAGAGTGTGTGGAGACAGAGCAAGGAGAAGAAGAGTGTTGAACGAGCGTGTAAGAAAGAAAAAAGAGAAAAGAGAAAGCTGGTACTAAGGTTGTGGAGAGCACGCGAGTGGGAGAGCGGGAAAATATTTTTTTTTTGGGGAGGTGAGTGTTAAACGTGAGAGGCATTGAGCGGGTTTGGCTCATTGGAACACAGAAAAAAAAGAGAGCTCGGTTTAAAAAGAAAAAAAAAAGAGACAGACAAATGAAGAGTTGGACACCTACTTTAGATAAATTTGTTACATAAAAAGGGAACGCAAATAAATCCTGCATCAAGACGAAGCTGCTGGCGTCATCCCAGACGGAGCTGTGAAATTCCTGTGTTTAACCACGGAGGAAAATGAGAAGTGCGGCGAAAGTTCTGGAAGGACACTGTGAGTACATGTGAAGTTATGTACTGCATATGAGCTCCAACTAAGTGTGCCAGTAATTTTTTATATAGATATATATATATATATATATATATATATATATATATATATATATACATATATATATTGTGGGGTACAGCCCGTACACAGACAGGCAGACATGTTGTTTGACCACACACGTTTATTTACAGTTATGTATTTACAGCTATAAAGTGCACACTCCCAGTGCCTTGGCACCAATCACCTCTTCAAGTCCTGGCCAACACAATGCCTTTTCACACTCTTCAGACCGCCTCCACTCCTCTCCTCCGAGCTCCATCCTCTTCCACCTGACTGCAGCCATCGAATGGAGGGAGGCGGCCCCTTTTATGCACCCCCGGATGGGCTCCAGGTACTTCATGAGGAGCCTCCACCGACACCCCCCCATGTGGCGGAAGTACCAGCTGTGTAGCCGGAAGCCCTCCAGGTGTCCCTGATCCTCTTCCCCCCAGCACTTCCTGGTGTGGCGGAAGTGCTGAGGTCCAGGGCTCCCAAGGCATTGGGGTGCCCCCTGGTGGTGACCACGGGCCCCTACAGGGTTGGGCTTACAAGCCCTCTACCCGTGGCCCCCAACACAACCAAGGTGGTCACCCCCTCGTGGTCTGGAGGAGGCACAAGCCCTCCTCCGGTCCTTCTGGGCGTCCCGGCTGGATACCACCCCCAGCCGCGTGCCACAGTGCCCCACAGCCAGCGAAGACTCGTCGGTCCGAGCGACACATCCCAAGAGGGCAGTTCATCCTCGGAGTGAGTCCTACTATGTATCCAGGGTCCATGATGGCACCCTGGGACGCACCACTTCAGCACCCCTTCCGAGGTCGTCGCGCCTCTTTGGTCTGCGCCGCTCTCGCCTCCATAGTCCCCGCCAGCCGTGGTACTGCCCCATCGCCGGTGGAGAGTCCTCCCGTGAAGCAGCCCATGCCAGGATGTGTTTTATTCTTTTTTTTTTTCTTTGAGTGTTTGTTTGATGTTTTCTATCCATGATTGTGTGAAGTGCTAACTTGGTTGATGGCATTTAAATAATTAATAAAAGGAGTGAGTGTTTACAAATCATTACTTTGAAATAATGTAACAATTAGGGATAAATAATAATTATTTCATTGGACCTATTGGTTATTAAAATTTATTGGGAGGTATTTAAAGTGGATCCCACCAGTGAAATGTCATCCTATGTCATAGGTAACGTGCCAGTTCAATAGTGGCTACATGTTCTTCTACCTCATGAAGTAAATCGTTACATTTCTTATGAACATTCTGCATTAGAGCAACTTACACTAATTCAGACACTTTAATACTTGTGATAGAATTGTAATTAAGCATTTGTATAAATCGTTAATTTGGAATAATCAGAAATAGCCATATTCAAATTAAAACTGTAATTATAGTTCTAATTATATACAGTAAATAGGCTTTAAAAACACCCTGAGAATTGCTGTGTGATCTTATCAGTGTACGTGTGAGTACTGATGGGATATAATTTAATTGCTCTTTGTTTAAAATCGCTTGCCATGTGAAATCAGAATAGAATATAAAACAAAAAAAAATCATGTTATATGACAACTTATTGTAGGATTTAAAATTGATGTATAAAATCTTTCAGATCTAGAATAAGGTTTTACCTTTTTTCCTGGCAATACATTCCCAAAATTGCCATCATCATTAATTTTCATGGCAGGAACTGACATAATATTGGATGAGGCATCACTATACCCAACACACACATTGAGTCAAGCAAGCCTAGAGCCATCCAAAAATGTAGCCTGTGTGAATCTTTAGGTTGTGAGTGGAAATCGGGGTACCCAGGCAAACCCAACAGACACAGGTTAACAATGCAAACTCCACACAGAGGGCCGCTGGGGCAGAATTTGGGCATACAAAACAGGAGCTGTGATTCAGCTGTCCATTATCAACAGCCAAAAATTATATTCAGACAGCTTAATCATTCATTACCTGGGTAGAATATGGAGAATTGGAAAGGTAAAGGTTGATCTCAGTAGTGCAGGTCAGCCTGTGAACAGACACCTTGAAATACACGTTCACCATTCTATGCATTACTGTGTATTGCTACCTGTTGCTGAGTGTCATTTCTTACACAGTGATATTTGTTTTTCTCCTGTGCCTTCAGTTCCATCTGGCCACCCCTATTTATAGGTGGATATGCAGGTAAGATGAGCCTATGGTGTCCTGGGTAATGGACTACCTGTCTGGCGGGCTGCAGTTTGTGAGGCTCAAGGACTGTGTCTCTGATACTGATATGGGAAACACCGGAGCACCACGAGGAGCAACAACAACAACAACAACATTTATTTATATAGCACATTTTCATACAAACAGTAGCTCAAAGTGCTTTACATATTAAAGAATAGAAAAATGAAAGACACAATTATAAAACAAAATAAATCAACATTAATTAACATCGAATAAGAGTAAGGTTCAATGGCCAGGGGGGACAGAAAAAACAAAAAAACTCCAGACGGCTGGAGAAAAAATAAAATCTGTAGGAACAGTCCATCTGCTTTTCTCCTCACTCTGTGCACCTCAAACTACACATATAACACCAGGTCATGTCACTTGCAGAAATTCTCAGATGATCCTTACCTCATTAGGTTAAACTAAAGGAGATTAAGAGGAGATGTGATTGAAGTGTTTAAAACTATGAAAGGAATTAATACTGTGGATTGAGACTGCAACTTTAAAATGAGTTCAACAAGAACACGGGGACACGGTTGAAAACTTGTTAAGGGTAAAATTCGCACAAACATTAGGAAGCTTTCCTTTACACAGAGAACCACAGATGCTTGGAATAAGTGACCAAGTAGTGTGGTAGACAATGGGACTTTAAGGACCCTCAAAACTAGAATTGAGGTTATTTTTGTTAACCTTTGTTGGGCTGAATGGTCTGTTCTCATCTCATTTTTCTAATGTTCTAACACTGGTCACCACAAGGAACAGTGTTCTTTCACTTTCTGTTTCTCTTGACCCTGTACACCTCAGGCAATAAATATAACACCAGATCATGTCAATTGAATAAATTCCCTGATGATTCTGCACTAATGTGGTGTATTTACAGTATAAAGGTGGTGAGAGTATAGGAGTCAGGTGATAACTTGGTTTGTTGGTGCAAAGAGACTTCCCAGCAGCTTAACTTCATCCGAATCAAGGAATTGTTTATTGACTTTCACAGCACCAAAGTGCCTCTGTGTTCAGGGAGTGGATGTGAAGGTGATGCACTGTAACAGGTACTTGGGTTCCACATCAGTGACAGGCTGGACTTGTCTCGTAGCACAGAGGAACTATACTGCTCACAAAAATTAAAGGAACACTTTAAAGAAACACATTAGATACATCAGATCTCAATATGAAGTTGGATATCTATACAAATAACGACAGGGCAATGTCTTAGGAACAAAAGGATGCCAAGTCTTTTAATGGAAATAAAAGTTTTCTGCCTATAGAGGGCTCAATTGTGTAGACACCCTAAAATCACAGTGAAATGAAGATGTGGCAGGCTAGTCCATTTTTTCAAAAACTTAATTTCTGCTACTCAAAATGCTTTTCAGTATCTTGTGTGGCCCCCACGAGCTTGTATGCATGCCTGACAACATCTGGGCATGCTCCTAATGAGACGACGGATGGTGTCTTGTGGCATTTCCTCCCAGATCTGTATGAGGGCATCCCTGAGCTGTTGTACAGTCTGAGGAGCAACCTGGCGGCGCCTAATGGACCGAAACATAATGTCCCACAGATGTTCTATTGGGTTAAAGTCAGGGGATCGTGAAGGCCATTCAATTGTTTCAATTCCTTCATCCTCCAGGTACTGCCTCCATACTCTTGCCACATGAGGCCGGGCATTGTCGTACATTAGGAGGAAACCAGGACCTACTGCACCAGCATAGGGTCTGACAATGGGTCCAAGGATTTCATCCTGATACCTAATGGCAGTCAAGATGCCGTTGTCTAGCCTGTAGAGGTCTGTAATTCGCTCCATGGATATGCCTCCAAGATCATCACTGACCCACCACCAAACCAGTCATGCTAAACGATGTTACAGGCAGCAAAATATTCTCCACGGCTTCTCCTGACCCTTTCACGTCTTTTACATATACTCAGGGTGAACCTGCTCTCATCTGTGAAAAGCACAGGACGCGAGCGGTGGACCTGCCAATTCTGGTATTCTATGGCAAATGCCAATTGAGCTCCCCGGTGCTGTGCAGTGAGCAGAGAGCGCAGTAGACATTTGGGCCCTCAGGCAACCCTCATGAAGTCTGTTTCTGATTGTTTGGTCAGAGACATTCACACCAGTGGCCTGCTGGAGGTCATTTTGTAGGGCTCTGGCAGTGCTCATCCTGTTCCTCCTTGCCCAAAGGAGCAGATACTGGTCCTGCTGATGGGTTATGGACCTTCTATGGCCCTCTCCAGCTCTCCTAGAGTAACTGCTTGTCTCCTAGAATCTCCTCCATGCCCTTGAGACTGTGCAGGGATACACAGCAAACCTTCTGGCAATGACACGTATTGATGTGCCATCCTGGAGAAGTTGGACTACCTGTGCAACCTCTGTAGGGTCCAGGTATCACCTCGTGCTACCAGTAGTGACACTGACTGTAGACAAATGCAAAACTAGTGAAGAAACAGTCAGAAAAGATGAGGAGGGAAAATGTCAGTGGCCTCCACCTGTTAAACCATTCCTGTTTTGGGGGTCATCTCATTGTTGCCCCTCTAGTGCATCTGTTGTTAATTTCATTAACACCACAGCAGCTGAAACTGATTAACAACCCCCTCTGCTACTTAACTGACCAGATTAATATCCCATAAGTTTCACTGACTTTATGCTATACTCTGATTAAAAAGTGTTCCTTTAATTCTTTTGAGCAGTATATATAAGAGCAGAGCAGTGCAGGCTCTTTTTCTTAGGATACGGCATTCCATTAATGTGGGAAGTGACATCCCTCACATCTTCTAAAACTCTGTGATGGCCAGTACGATTTTCTACACTATGGTGTGCTGGGCCTGTAACATTATTTCAATAGAGGCCCACTGAATCAACAAGTTAATTAAAACAGTGGTGTCACTAAGGCTGGTGCCATACAGGGCGGTAACCAAAGCTGAATTAAGACACCCACAAGCCCCTGGGTGACTCAATGAATAAAGTTTCTTAACAAAGATTTGATCATACCTTTAATGATGCAGCGCACAGACATTTAATTTAGTGAAGTAATTACCACTATTAATGGTGCATGGACACTAGATCATTTCATTGAGTGGGTGGGTGGGTACCCCTTGGGTGGGTGGGTACCCCTCCACCCCTTGGTGATTTCAGCCCAAAACACTGCACAAACATTTTATAGGCAGTCATTTGAGAGTCACTACCTCTGATGATGTCACCCAGTGAGGTTCACTTCCCCAGCACCTCCGGAGTGATGCCACTCAATTAAAAGGTTAAGCTCAGTTATAGGATGCTCTCTTGATCCCCTGGAGATAGCAATGGAGGAGAGAGTGAAGATAAAACTGATGGCCATTATGAACAATGCTGCACATCCTCTCTATGAAACACTAAATCTGAGGACTTGTAGCCAGGAAATTATTCAGCAGAAGTGTGTCAATAAACACCACTAGGGCTCCTTCATACCTACAGCATAACTGATATTTTTTTATCCTTAGCAAAGTCACAAATATTTCTTTCCTTTTAGTTATTCTGGTGTGTATCTGAGGGGGACGTTGTTGTTTGTTATTGCTAGCTGCATAATTCCCATGCTGTAAAAGGCCCAGGTTCCTAGAAACTATTGAAGTCGTCAGAAAAAAAAATTAAATGTTGAGATGTCAGGTAATTGAAAGGAACTACACTGGGCATCTCTCTCCTAGGTTTCGTTGTGCTGACGTGCTCACCTCACTTGTGTATTAGCGGCGGAAGGAAAAGTAAAAGGGATACTGTTTTGCCGATGTGCTCGTCTCGCTTGCGTAAGAGTTTCTCTCTTTTCTCAGTGGTTTTACTTTGGCAACAGGTTTAACTTGGGACTACCTTGCTGGCTCTCTGAGCTTCATGGTGTAGTAGCCTCGCACTTCCAGGCCAGACAGAGACACACACTTGCGAGCATAGACGTTTATATATAAAGAGATAATATTTATTTATTTATTGATCTTCACAAAAACAACTAATTTTCTCCAGGGTTAGTCTATTCACAGTGAATGTCATCATAATTATCAGTATGACATTAGATTTCTACGTTTCTAATGTTAATCTATTCATTATTTTTATTGTGAATTCTTGTGCTATAAAGATACATTTCCACAGTCAAAATAAACAATTTTCCGTAGATATATAACTGAAGAAGAAAAACTCCAAAGTTCATGTTTGCATAAGAATTTAAACTCTTTGCTTGGGAAGCTCCAGGCTTACACAAATGACAAATGAATCACAAACAACCCAAAGGTGATAGTCATTTGACAGTCATAATTATACATAATGTTGTATGACTTGTGAGTCCTTTCTATCTCTCTAGATATAAAAAGCCCCCTTTGGAAGGGCCATAGTTTTTGTTGGACTATTGCTGACAAAATGAAGACAAAGGAGCATTCTGCTGTTGTGAGAAACAAAGTCATTGAAATGCACAAAGGCAGGAAATGGCTACAATTACTAGAAAAGGCCGTCCATCAAAACTAAATATCAAAGCAGAACGTCAACTGGTGAGATAGACGACTAAAAATCCAACCATCACTCTCAGAAGTCTTCAGTGCTCTTTGGGTTAAAATGGAGTTAATGTGCAGGTATCCACAATTTCAAGAGCTCTCCATGAAACATGTAGCAAGAAAAAATCCATTCCTTAAGAAGGTCCACATAAAGGCACGTATGGCATTTGCTACCAAGCATGAGAAATACCCAATTAAAATATGGGAGAAGGCTTTATGGTCAGATGAAACCAAAATAGAGCTTTTTGGCCAGACTTCAAAGAGGTATGAGTGGCATAAAATTAACATTGCCCAGACCTCAGGAAACACCAGACCTACAGTGAAATATGGTGGTGGCAGCATCCTGCTATGGAGATGCTTTTCATGTAATGGGACTGGGAATCTTATCAGAGTTGAAGGGACAATGGACGGAAACAAATACTGTAAATTATTGCAGAAGAACTTGTTCCAGTCTGATATGAACCTATGGCTTGGTTCCCCCACACTATGCGACTCTTCAGTTCCACCCGGGGGAGTAAATGCTAACATTATTCAAAGTTATTGTCAGTTTTTACATGTATTTTTATTAATATTTAATTTAATATTGTTTTTTGTATCAGTATACTGCTGCTGGATTATGTGAATTTCCCCTTGGGATTAATAAAGTTATCTATCTATCTATCTATCTATCTATCTATCTATCTATCTATCTATCTATCTATCTATCTATCTATCTATCTATCTAAGATTCATCTTTCAACATGACAAGGACCATAAACATGAGGCCAAAGCAACAATGGAATGGCTCAAACACAGAAAGGTGAATGTTTTGGAATGGCCGAGTCAAAGCCCTGACTTTAACCCTGCTGAGAATCTGTTGCACTATTTGAAAACTGCTGTCCAGAGGCACCATCCCACCAACTGAGAGGATCTCTAGAAATTTTGCCAAGAAGAATTGGGAAGAATCACTCCTGAACAATGTGCAAAACTGGGACATACTTACATACCCAAAAGAATGAAGGCTGTTACTGCAGCAAAAGTGTTCTCGACAAAGTATTCATGTGTAGGGCTTGAATACTTTGGTAAACATAAACAGAAGTTTTTCTTCTTTAAAGCATAAAACTTAGAAGCTTCTCCTCTTTAACACTAGAATCCCTGAAGCCTACGAAAAAACTCATAATCCCAGCCCACCTTAAATTCCTTCGCACCTCTCCATCAACGTCATTTGTTTTGTAAATGTGTTGATCAGCACAAGCAGCCTGCTATCCCATCCCCCCCCAAGACCTCCGCCACCCTCCCCAATACATACATTTCATTTGTGTTCCATGTCTACAAAGATCTGGGTAAGTGTAGGATGAAATGCAAGGCAGGAATTGTTTAACACATAACCAAAAAAGAAACATTTTTTTATATTTTAGTGATAATTGACAAAATGTAGACATAAAGTGTATAATGTGTGAAGACTGAAGTCCAAATATCAAATAAACACTTTCGCAAAAGGTACAAGTATAACAAAACAAGTGGGCTTATATCTACAGAAAATGGCTTATTTTGACTTTGGAAATGATCTATCTATCTATCTATCTATCTATCTATCTATCTATCTATCTATCTATCTATCTATCTATCTATCTATCTATCTATCTATCTATCTATCTATCTATCTATCTATCTATTCATTATATATTGCCTTTCGCATCTATCTGTCATATAGCACCATTTATATTTATCTATCTAGTCATTATGCAGTGTCTTTCAAATCTGTTTAATTGATCTATCTATCATGCAACACCATTCATATCTATCTATTATATACTGCTTTTCCATTTATCTCTGTATGTTAAATAGCACCATTTATATCTGTCTATTTATCTATCTGTCTTTTAGCACCTTTCATATCTATCTATCTATCTATCTATCCATCTATCTATCGATCTATCTATCTATCTATCTAAAATATTTGTATGCCCTTTTTACTTTAGTGAACATAAAAGAAAGTAATCTTCCACTCATGGGATTTGTTAAAAATACCCAATGGAAGCCATACCTTTAGTTCTAAGTGTTTGTTAGCATGGAATAAATACCACTATGAAATTATTTTCCATTGGTCACCAGCACTACAGCCCTGATAACAAAATGAATACTAAAGCATTAAAAACACAAGTAATATGTGAATGAACAGTAATTTAAAACAATGCTTTTTTGTATTGCTAGAACAGAAATTACTTAGACAGTTGAACATAATGTTCTAGCCTTGTTACTGAGTTTGATCGTAGGAAATCCAATCTCAAGGGCATTCAAAAAAAAAAAAAAAAAACCTTCAAAATATTTTTTTTTTCTTACAATGATTAAGACTGGTCTCTAAGCAGTGAGAGTAAGTCACTTTGAGACCTGTCTGCCTTTCAGGGCAATCGTCTTTCAACATAGTCACCCAGGAATATTAGTCGTATTGCATTTAATCACCAAATTCTAGCGCAGAAGATTTCAATTCATTAAAGGCACTCAGAAATTCTGGCCAGCTGTTTCCTGCCGCTTGGCTGAGGACAAGGTGGAGAAAGACAGGCAACTCAATCCTCAGCAATGCTCGGCTGTGCTCAGCATAATTCAGCCACCTAATTATACTTTCAACTTCTAATTCTTAAGGTGGAAGCTGTATATCTGACCAGGAATGTAAGGAGCTTAGAGTGTTTTGTGAGCGGAATTTATAGGTGCATTCCGAATCAATATTCCTAGAGTCAATTAGAGTTTTCTTTTGAATTGAATTATACAGCGTAGTCACATACAGTATTGTATGCAGAGCAAGCCAAATAAAGAAATTAATTTATGCTTTATATAGTGAAGAGCTGTAATGACAAATCCTGATTTCATGTATTTTTTTCCTTAAACAGTTTTGTTTAATGTTTAATTGCTGCTAAAATATTATGTTGTCTTTCTCCAAGGAAGAAAAAAGAAGAAAAAGTCAACATTTAAAAAGGCTATAAAGCAGCACTTTCATTTGCATCTGTTTGCTGTATTCTTGTGATAAAATATTGACTCAGTGGTTTAACTAGAATTATCTGTTGTGGTCAAAAACAGGATTTTAGGCTTAGGCTCATGCTATTACGAATTACCGCTGATGCTCTCATTTTGGTGTCAATTGTATAGCTTTAAATGTAGACCAGGCAGAGCCAAAAAAAAAAACAAACCTTCATGACAGAGAGGTTTTCACAACAAGGGGGTTGACACACCTAAGTTCACGGCAGATGGCGTTTCTTTTTACGTTCTCCTGTATTAAAGCAAGAATTCTGGGCAGCCCGACTCCCTTGTATCTGCAGGCAATTCTGCCTCATTTCCATATATTATCAGCTTCCAATGATGGCTACAATGCTGCTGTTCCAAAGGATGAAAGAAATGCATAAGACATATTGTGGAGGAAAAAAAAAATCCCTTTGTTGCCCAACCATTGTTATGTGGTGTGTCATGTCTTTGGGTCCAGTAATTCACTTTATACCCATGCAGAGTTCAGTTTGCTTTCTTTACGCAATTCCATCCATGAAAGGAACAAAAAAAAAAAAAAGTAATCACCCAGACGTACAGTACAATGTCATGGCCTGGCAGAGCATGCTGCTTTTTCATCTTTCACCATCCCCATCTGCAGTTTCAAAATAGTAATGAAGGCTTTTAAAGTTGATCATGCGTTTACCAATCACAACATTCAATTAACTCTGCATTCTTTAGGAAACACACATGGCTCACAGCAAATCAATAACTCTTCCAAACTGAGATTGTCTGTATGTACATTAGCCATCTTCACTTGACCCTTTTATTACCGCCACACTTTGTTAGGTCAAAAATGCAGTTAAACAAGGTCAATAGACAGCTGTAAGGAAAGGCAGTCGTATTTTATTTTGTCCAATTTGGACGTCTTCTCAGATTTGGAGGGAAGTGTTCTGAATAGAAAACTTGTGGCAATTAAAATAATTGGAAGAATTATTTATGAAAATGAACTTATTTCATACTAAAAATACCTTTTACTGTGAATGTTATTCATTGATTGGGTTCTCAAATGGATGGTGAGAATGTAGGGGGTTATGGGATTGTTACGTCATTCAGTAATGACGTCTCTATGACGTTTTTAGTTTAAATTTTAGAATACTGATGTTAACTCGGGATGGGTATTGGCACTGGTGTCTTGACTTGATTCAATTTCGATTTCTGGATTAGCATGCACTGATATACTGTATTTGAAGTGCTGGCTTTTTTAGAGATTACTTAACCATGCATAGAGGACATTAATATAATGTGACAAATTTCAGTAACACTTTATTTGAAAGGTGTCTACATAGTAAACTTCAAAATAATTGAATAAGCATGGAATAGCATTTAAGAAGAAATACTTGATTAGTTGTTATAGATAGATAGATAGATAGATAGATAGATAGATAGATATATACTTTATTAATCCCAAGGGGAAATTCACATACTCCAGCATACTGATAAAAAACAATATTAAATTAAAGATTGATAAAAATGCAGGTATAACAGACAATAACTTTGTATAATGTTAATGTTTAGCCCCCCCGGAGGAAATAAAGAGTCGCATAGTGTGGCGGATGAACGATCTCCTCAGTCTGTCAGTGGAGCAGGACGGTGACAGCAGTCTGTCGCTGAAGCTGCTCCTCTGTCTGCAGATGATCCTGTTCAGTGGATGCAGTGGATTCTCCATGATTGACAGGAGTCTGCTCAGTGCCCGTCGCTCTGCCACGGATGTCAGACTGTCCAGCTCCGTGCCTACAACAGAGCCTGCCTTCCTCACCAATTTGTCCAGGCGTGAGGTGTCCCTCTTCTTTATGCTGCCTCCCCAGCACACCACCGCGTAGAAGAGGGCGCGCGTCACAACTGTCTGGTAGAACATCTGCAGAATCTTATTGCAGATGTTGTAGGATGCCAACCTTCTAAGGAAGTATAGTCGGCTCTGTCCTCTCTTGCACAGAGCATCAGTATTGGCAGTCCAGTCCAATTTATCATCCAGCTGCACTCCCAGGTATTTATAGGTCTGTACCCTCTGCACAGTCACCTCTGATGATCACGGGGTCCATGAGGGGCCTGGGCCTCCTAAAATCCACCACCAGCTCCTTGGTTTTACTGGTGTTCAGGTGCAAGTGGTTTGAGTCGCACAATTTAACAAAGTCCTTGATTAGGTTCCTAATGAACAATTAATATTAATATTTGGAAAATATGGAACAAGATATAATTGCTCTTTTAAAAAAAAACTTTTTCAAGGCAATGCACCCATTCAAAATTTGCCATAATGTAACTAACATGTATTGCCACATCAAAGTCCACACATATTATGGGGGGACTCCTTGTTTTAATACAATACAATGGCATCTACTTTATAAAACATCTATATCATCCTGCGAATTATATTATTATAAAATAATCGAATATTGCTTCTTAAATAATAAATGCTATTCAATAACCTATTTGTGTGTTATGAATCTCCACATCAACACCCTTCAACTAAACTGTTAGCCAAATTTATTCCCCTAATGGACTTTAAAATAATCTTGAGTTAGTTGAAATTAAAAATACAGTCGGAAGACTTGCATTCTACAAGTTACACATATCTTCAGTTGTTCATGCGTAGCAGTCACGTTATTCAGTCTCAAAAATGTGTTCTCACCGTACGTCTTCAGACTAAAAGGAAGCATTTTAAAACAAGGATCTAGAGCTGATAATTGTTGACAGCGGTGTTGGATAAATGGAACATAAAAGAAAAAGAACCGGCCATTGTGACTAATAATGCCGCTAATATGATCCGTGCGTTACAGCTTATGGAGCTACTTCACGTCGGCTACTTTCGCATACACTCACTTGATATCACAGGCTGCCCTGAAAATTTCAACAATTTTCTGCTTGCTTTGTTAGGTCAGGTGCTTTGAAAACTTTTTCTGCCGTGGCAGTACAACTAGCCATGTGCGTAAGAGAACCATCGTTTATTGAAGTAGCCAACACACAAACTTGTGATTGTTGCAGTCACACGATGGAACAGCGAATTGGAAATGCTAGAAAGGTTTTTGGAACAACGGCCAGTCATCTCAGAAGCTCAACATATAAGTATCGAGGTAATTCCTGGTGAAACTGACATACAGCACGCTTCTCTACAACATATCAACCACAGGTGCTGAGTCATTTTTAAAGTAGTGGCATCTGATTGTCACGTAGGAATCTCCTGCCCTGCATATTCAAGCTGTCACAAGTTAGGGCTACTCTCTTTACTGACCGGAGAGACGTGGCAATGCTTTGCTTAAGATCTTCATAAAGCCTTGGTACAATAACGTCACTCATTTGCTTTCTGTTTGGCATAGCATACCACAGTTCATAAACCTGTATCACTTGTCCAAAGCCCTTTTTTCAACAATGGTGTAGTGTCTCATATCCTTACAGATAAAAACTAATATAGACTGTTATGATTTTGGGCATGAGACGAATTGAACGGAAGCTTGTATAATTACCTGATTCTTTTGAGTTAAAGAGGAATCATTACTTGAACGAGTCACATGACTCTCGTTAATTTGATTCGAGAACAAATCATTACCAGAGAACAAGGTGTACGATTTTCAGGTCCTCTCATTTGTGAACAAATCATTACACCGGAATGAGTTACAAGATTATTGTTCACTTATGATTCTGTAACATAATGTCTTTATTTAATTATGTATGTTTTTATAGGGGCAGCATGGTGGCGCAGTGGGCAGTGCTGCTGCCTTGCAGTTAGGAGACCTGGGTTCGCTTCCTGGGTCCTCCCTGCATGGAGTTTGCATTTTCTCCCCGTGTCTGCGTGGGTTTCCTCCTGGTACTTTCGGTTTCCTCCCACAGTCCAAAGACATGCAGGTTAGGTGCATTGGTGATCCTAAAATTGTGCTTGGTGTGTGTGTGTGTGTGTGTGCGCACCCTGCGATGGGCTGGTGCCCTGCTCGAGGTTTGTTTCCTGCCTTGCATCCTGTGTTGGTTGGGATTGGCTCCAGCAGACCCACGTGACCCTGTAGTTAGGATATAGCAGGTTGGATAATGGATGGATGGATGTTTTTACAGCTTATTGACTGTGCTAGGCATGTAACATTATCTGATTCTTCTGAGTTAAAACTGATTTATTACTTGAGAATGAGTCACATGATTCTCATTCATTTGATTTGTGAATGAATCATTACCCACAAATGAGTCAAACGATTATCAATCACTTATGATTCTGTAATATAACATTTTATTTTAAATTAGGCTTTTCTAAATATGTTGTAACTATTTTTGTTAGAATTTCTTTCCTCAGCATGTATTTACATGTGTTTTATCGTGTATTTATTATGTTGGAATTGTTTTTTTCTCCTGGTATGTTATTGCTCTGAGTCTTGTTTAATTATTTGTTTCTTAAAAGTCACACACATTCTGTAAGATCCGTAGGTGGAGCCCCAAGAGGCCGGGTCACTTTGACATCTCTGCTGTTGTGTGTCTTTCCTCTGGCTATTTAGATCAGCCAGAGAAAAGTATCCAGTAGTGCAGGGGTGCCCACACTTTTTTGACTTGTGAGCTACTTTTAAAATGATCAGGTCAAAATGATCTGCCTACATTATATATATATATATATATATATATATATATAGTGGTACATGGCCGGCCATTCATCCCGGCCAATACCCCCAGGCTGCCAGATGGAGCCCTCCTTGCAGCATGGAGATGCCCCGGATGCCTGCAGGGAATTATGGACAGTGGACTTTTAATGCACAGCCCTGCTGGATACCATGGGGGCCACCAGGAGTCGCTGCAGGAAGGCCCAGGGACTATTTTCCCTACACCCCGGAAGTACGTCCCAGTCACATGGACAGAAGAAATGATGTGCTTCCGGGATAAAGAAAAGGAGTTTTTACCTGACAAGGTCAAGGACTATAAAGGACTCTGGGAAATCCCAGACGGATGAGCTGAGTTGGGAGGCAGGGTGGCTAAGCGTCTGGGAGTGGAGGATTGTGATTTGGATTGGTTTATTGAGAATTGTGGAGAGGAGCTTGCTTTGTGCACTTTATTATTATAATACAGTAAATAATAATTATTGGACTTTTACCTGGTGTCTGACAAGTGGTCTGAGGGTACAAGGGAGCGAGAAAGCCTTAATCTGTCACAATATATATATATATATATATATATATATACATATATATATATATATATATATACTGTGTTTTAAAAAAATTGCACTTTTAAGAGTAGTTTTACTGTACCATACGTTTTACTTTTACTTGAGTACATTTGCGAAGAAGAAATATTACTCTTACTCTGCTACATTGGGCAACACTCGAATCATTACTTTTTTTCCATTAGAATAAGTCTGACAAACAATTTTCAATCTGCTCTGAGTAGCGTATGCTGTCAAGTTGCGCCCATGCCTTCCATTGCGTCTCCAGTTCTGATGCGACGTTCTGGATGTTCCCCAAATCAAGGCGCTGCAGCTTTGAGGAAAGATTTTGCATTTTTCATTTGAAAGTATTAACTGAGCTAATCATATTGACCATGCTTTTCTCTTTTCCTTGCAGCTGTAAATTAAGCTCATTCAACATGTTGGTCAGATCGGAAGAAAATGCCAAGTCTAGCGGCCATTGATCGTTATAAAGTGGCTTGTATTCTGCATGTTTAATGACAAGGAGAAACTAATTTTTCTCTGACCAGGGGTCTTGAAATCTCAGCAGGAATTTCTCTGTAGCCCTCTGCCGCAACGAAGGCATCTTTTATCATCTCTCCATCTTGGAAGGACTTCTTATGCTTAATGATCGAGTGACTCAGCCAGAACGATGCTTCGGTGTGTCTGCCATTGCTTTTGAATTCAGCCGAGTGAAAAATGACAGCTGTCTGATTAACTGAGATTTTAGTTCCCTCTCCTTTCTCTTTCTCAGATCACTTTTCGGAAGGAAGTCAGTTTCATAGTTTTTATGAACAACTCAAAAGTGCCTTTCCACATTTTCTTTCTTTGGAATAGCAATGATAGATTGACAAATCAGACAAATGCAGTTCGATTGTGACATTGTGAGAGAAAAAAAATCCTGTTCCAAATCCACATCTAGCCCATACTCTCCCCACACAATTTTTTTTTAAATGCCTTCTTTAGTCGATAAAAATTAGAAGGCTAACTAGATCACTTAGATAGCAGGAGTTCTGCAGTAGCTCGCGCGTTTGATCATGCGTGCGGGATGACCAGTGTGTTAGAAGAAAAGAGATCTCAGACTGGCTGCCCTGTATGTCAATCAAGTGGCAAATGCCATAGGGAGGATATATAATTATATAATTTTTTGAATGCAACACGATCTACCTGCACTACCTTTCCAATCTACTGGTTGATCGCGATCGACTTATCGGGCACCCCTGCAGCAGTGGATCACTGAATGTTGTAGGAGCCTTTTTGTACTAATATTGTCTTCATTGAGATTTACCTTTTTTTTTGCTTTGTTAACTGTATTGGGACTTGTTAGCCTTGGATTGTCTTTTAGGAACATACTTTTTGCTCTTTTGCACATTTTGCAATTTTTTTTTATTTTGTTAAACAAATTTTCAATTACAAATATTCTTTGTAGGAATTTGTCTCTACAAGCCAAAGTTTGAAGGTTTTCTTGTGAGAAATTTTTAAGTTATAGTCACGTTAACCTGCACTCTCTATCAACAGGTCATCAAAATAGCAACATCCATGAAAACTAAATGGCGTAACTGTAAAAATAAATAAATAAAATGGTAGCAAATTTTAAGTGTTAGAAAACAATTTTAAATGCACAAAACCACTTTCAATTTGAATACCCTGATATTTAAAACCTAACAACATTTATTCGCAGAGAAAGGAAAGTCAGTGATAAACCTGCTCAGAAAAATGTACAGTATAAAGTTCAGGAAAATTCACATTGGTTTCTAGTGCTCACAATAATTGTTGGACACCTGCTTGTCCATAAAAGTCTCAAATTAAAAATAAGTAAAAACGTAACAAAGCCGATCAATGAATGCGGCCTGTAAGTAAATGTCGAAACAAAAAAAAAAGCTCTATATACTCTGTACAACCCAAATTGAAGCTCTTCAAACCAATTTATACAACATCGGTCAAGTGGATGAGTGTGTGGAAAAAGGGACTCCAAACGTAGAATTATCAGTAGACTAATGCTTGCGGAATCATTCTTAAAACAGCTCACCTGCCAGGATTTGTTTCTTTTTATGGGGAGGAGAAATAGTTATGTAGCTACAACAAGTGTGGCTGTTTTGAGTTGATGACATTGCAGAACCAGTGATATAGTGGGTCTGTGGTATGTGCATTTTATTTGAATAAATAATCAGCACGCTTAAGCTTTCAGGTAGGGTGTAGGTAGCGTGCTAGAGCAGCTCCAGAGGCAAATGTGGGAATGGCATTCCTCCATTCACATGCGCATGTGCAGGACTGACTTGTATCCTCATTAGTACCGGAGTCTTGATTACTGCACCTGTATCCCACAGTAGTTTATAAAGGAAGCGAAATTGTGAGACCAGAAAGAGCAACGAAAAAATTAAAGGCAGAGAAGAATGAAGAGTTTGAAGGTTGAAAGGCAAAAGGAAAGTAAAAGTGAAGGAAGAAGGCAGAGAGCGAGAGACCAGCACAGTAGAGTGGAGGCAGGCAACCAGGAAGAGAGCCCCGAGGAGGACTGTATGGTCGACACTCAAAGGGACTGAAGGGTGTCGCTTCAGCTGATCATCATTGGGTAGCTGGAGTAACTCGTTGCTCAAAAAGACACCTGTGTAGGTCCTTGGAGTGTTGGCGTGAGTCGGAAGAGTGAGGCTCGGCATGGCGCTCTGATTGGAACCTTTGATAGCAGCAGCCTGGATTTTAAATATTGGCTGGGCCTTTTGGGAAGACATTTCTTCTGGCTGCAGGATCTTCCAGACATCAGCTTATAGAAAAAAATGCTGAGGCCCTGGATCAAAGGACATGGAGCAAATTTGGACTGTCACAGATTCAGAGAGGGCACGTATAATTTTTTATGAGATATTGTTTTGTCTTGGTAGAGTAATATATTACTCTAGTTTCCCTTTTTGTATTATTAATATGTATCCTTTGTCAGAATGCCTCAAATCTCCCAGACTTACCACTGTTTATAAGGTATTGTACCTTATATCTACTCCCCACCTCCTCTCTACATGTATAACCTCAGGCAATTAGGTGTAGTAAAAGACAAGCAGGGGTTTTAAATTACAATTTAAACAATGTATTATTGATAATATTCAAAAATAATAACAATATGAAAAGTACATTTGAATATTGGCAACCATACAACCTGATTAATGTTGATGCGGCACACAGACTTGTTAGTTTCTTAAAATGTCTCTAGTTAAGGCATCATTTGTGGTCAGCTTTCTTCAGAACAGGCCACATGCCTGTCTCAATATGGCTACCAAGTTGTGCTCTTCATTGTATTGTCCTTTTCAGTTCATGGTGTGAGATGGTCTTTCATCAGATTGGTAAGAGAGAGAGAGAGGATGAGGTAAATCAAGCAAATTTATAGGTTTTTTGTCCAACCCCTACAGCCAATAGGGTGTTGTGGTACTTAAAGGCTTTTGATATACTGTAAGCCAGTTCCAAACAGCCATACGTCAGACCAATGGGACAGAGAACACCTTCACACCTGCCCCCATGAAGCTTGGCAGTTAGGCAGCCTGGATATCTTGTGGGGGGTGAGAGAGAGTCCTGCAGAGAAACATTTACCAAACTTGTTTGAGGCACTTCTCCCAACCCTGTCGTAAAATTACAACCTCTTTCCTAAAAGGGGAGAAGTTGTTCTTAAACCATTGCTGTTATTATCAATAATGTAACACTAAATTACATTGCTTTGTCTAAGTTACAAATTAAGACATACAAGATATTTATCAACTTGTATGCAAAATTTTACATCACAACAGGTATCCTATACTGGGCAAATCCATAATAAAAATTGCCAATGTTATATTGTAACAGTAACTTTACAGACATACAGTCATATTAAAAAGTTTGGGAACCCATCTTAATTCTTTGGATTTTTGTTTATCATTGGCTGAGCTTTCAAAGTAGCAACTTCCTTTTAATATACGACATGCCTTCTGGAAACAGTAGTATTTCAGCAGTGACATTAAGTTTATTAGATTAACAGAAAATATGCAATATGCATCATAACAAAATTAGACAGGTGCATAAATTTGGGCACCCCAACAGAGATATGACATCAATACTTAGTTGAGCCTCCTTTTTCCAATATAACAGCATCTAGACGCCTCCTATAGCCTTTGACGAGTGTCTGGATTCTGGATGGAGGTATTTTTGACCATTCTTCCATACAAAATCTCTCCAGTTCAGTTCAATTTGATGGCTGCCGAACATGGACAGCCTACTCAAATCAGCCCTTAGATTAGCATTTCTCAACCTTTAAGTATTTGCGACCCGAGTTTTCATAACAGTTTTCATCGCGCCCCCCTAACTTTTTTTGAAAGGAGCCCACTAATACCAATTTGTTCTTTTATAATTAATGATATATCATAGATGCATATTTTATTATACCTACTTAACTTTTATCGACATTTATCTAACTCTATATTTATGTTTCTATTATCAGAATGTAGTTTAAGTTAATTTGTTTTGGTTTCAATAGATGTATTTTTCATATTTTTGATTCTTGTTTACTTTTTTTCACATCTTCATGCCCCCCTTTTTGTTACTTCGCGCCCCCCTAGGCCCGCCCCACAGTTTGAGAACTACTGCCATAGATTTTCGGTGATATTCAAGTCAGGGGACTGTGACGGCCATTCCAGAACATTGTACTTCTCCCTCTGCATGAATGCCTTTGTAGATTTCGAACTGTGTTTTGGGTCATTGTCTTGCTGGAATATCCAAGCCTTGCATAACTTACTGTTGCTTGACCATTATCCTGAAGAATTTGTTGATATTGGGTTGAATTCATCTGACCCTCAACTTTAACAAGGGCCCCAGTCCCTGAACTAGCCACACAGCCCCACAGCATAATGGAACCTTCACCAAATTTGACAGTAGGTAGCAGGTGTTTTTCTTGTAATGTGGTGTTCTTCTTATGCCATGCAAAGCACTTTGTTCCAAAATGAATCTGGCTTGTCTAAATGAGCATTTGCATACAACAAGCGACTCTGTTTGTGGCGTGAGTGCAGAAAGGGCTTCTTTCTCATTACCCTGCCATACAGATGTTCTTTGTACAAATTGAATTGAATTGTAGAACGATGTACAGATACACCATCTGCAGCAAGATGTTCTTGCAGGTCTTTGTAGGTGATCTGTGGGTTGTCTGTAACCATTCTCACAATCCTGCGCATATGCTGCTCCTGTATTTTTCTTGGCTTGCCAGACCTGCTGGGTTTAACAGCAACTGTGCCTGTGGCCTTCCATTTCCTGATTCCATTCCTTACAATTGAAACCGACAGTTTAAACCTCTGAGATAGCTTTTTGTAGCCTTCCCCTAAACCATGAGACTGAACAATCTTTGTTTTCAGATCGTTTGAGAGTTGCTTTGAGGATCCCATGCTGTCTGTCACTCTTCACAGGAGAGTCAAAGGGAAGCACAACTTGCAATTGACCTCCTTAAATACCTTTTCTCATGACTGGGCACAGGTGTCTATGAAGTTCAAGGCTTAACAAGCTCATCCAACCAATTTGGTGTTGCAAGTAATCAGGATTGAGCAGTGACAGGCATTCAAATCAGCAAAACTGCAAGGGTACACAAATTGTTGCACGGCCAGTTTTTCAAATTTGATTTAATTCCATACAACTAAATACTGTTCCACTAAAAATCTTTGTTCGGAAAACACCTTAGTGCTCAGGTGTTCCTAGGAAATGAAAGACATACCACTGTTATCTTTTTTGTTGAAAGGATAGTCAATTATTATGCAGGCTGAGAGGGGTTCCCAAACTTTTTCATATGACTGTATGTCCTGAAAGCTTACCCCGTGCAAGTGAATGAAGTTTGAGGTCACACATAAAGTAATGTCCTTAGTCCATTACATAAAGTATTTGTATCAATTTCTTTGCAGCTGAAAGGGTGTGGTGTGCATTTCTTGTAAAATCACTGAATGCCACTTTAGCTTTGTCCTGTTCTTCAACACTAAAATGTAAAGCTTTAAAGGTCTTCTCTGACCTATCACCCTCTCTCTTTATTCTGCAAACTTCACATTTATTTGATAAATTGCGAAGTCCTTGCACTTCTACTTACTTACTGGCAAACTCTGAGATGCACGAATTTCACGTGTTCATCTGGAAAGTCATTTACAAAAACTTTGACACATGTTCCTGTTTTTGTGTGTTTTTGTTAAATTGCTTGTTCGGGGTCTGCTGGGGAGTGAGGATTACTGTTGTGCTGTTATTTGTATGGCAGTAATAAAATTTTACTTGTATGAGCGACGACAAATAAATTTCCATAGAAGTGAAAATGCTGTGACAATAAAATCCTAGCTTATATCAGCGAGAATGAAAATATTCATCTTTGCTGACTTTTACAAGAAAATAAAATTAATATATTAGGCTCAAATGCAGCTAAATAGGACAAAACTGTGTATGGACGAATGCAGACAGTAAACTTCAGCAGACAGCATAAAACTTGATAAAAGACTGCTGCCATTCTGCTTCTGAGGGGTGAGATTTACTGAAAAAAAAAAGCATACGGAAGTCTGCACAGCAATTTATTTTACAGAAAACGGCTAAGTGGATCTTCAATTACTTGTAAATAAATAAACGCTTAAATAAAACATTAAGAAATTCCCCAAACACCATTTCAGGATAGCTTGAGCAAAATAAATAAATAATTCTGGCAAGACTACAGTAGGGTTAACCTTACGAAATTTAAAATTAGATTACTGGGCTTTTAAGCTTATAGTGTGGTTCTCTCCCCATGTGTCATCTGCAGTGTAAGCTATTAAGGGGGCTTCAGTAATTCCTTACAGGCTTGAAGATTGCCTGCTTGTCTGAATACATACAGTGAGGTGGCCTCTTTTTGGGCTTTTCCAATGGCTTCTGCCATGCATAGCTCAGCTGACGCGTCTAAAAGAGAACGCTGAAGATAAATATATTTGCATTCAACCTGCTAATCATTGTTGTGCGTGTGGCATGCAACCCTGTAGATGACATATAAAGTGAAACATAAAAGAATGCAAAAGAAGGTTAATTTATATTTTTTGGAAAATATGGAGAAAAAACACCTGACATGAGGACTGTAACAAAAGTGCTATATAGGCGCCGACCCGACACAGACTGACACCGGAGGCACGTTTAAAAGCAAGTGAGCTTTTATTGTTCTTCACCAGTGGGGCACGTCTTTCTCGTGCCCCACAGGCAGAACACAGTCCCAAAACACACAAGTGAACACAAAAGCACAAACACTCTTCCTTTACCACACTACTCACGGCAGCTTTGTCTCCCCCCTCCGGACTCTGGCTCCTGGAGTGGTGGCTGCTGGCCTCTTTTATAGTTCACCCGGAAGTGCTCCAGGTGCTTGATTGCCGAGTTCCGGCTGCACTTCTGGGTGTGGTGAAAACAATGCCCATAAGGGCTCAGGAGTCCCAGCTGCAGCAACCCCTGGCAGCACCTGCAGGACCCAACAGGGCTGCACCAAACTCCAATTCCCATGGAGCCCTGCAGGAGACTGAGGCACCATTCCAACCCAGGTGGCTTGCCATCTAACGTCCAGGGGGAGATATTGAATAGTCCATGGCTGCTCCCCCTGAACATATACTGGCCGGCCGCCACAAGACATAAAAAGGAATAATGATATACTAAAATATCACATGTATGTTTTTAACCTGCACACCACAAGCCAGTCCAGAATGAAATGAAGTCAGAAGAGATACGTGATATATGACTTGTAGTCTGATATATTATATACTGTACTAAAGGTGCTTTATCAATATATGATGCTTTTCAGGTACGATACAACACCAGGCTTCAGCAGGCTAAGCTTTTTTTCTAGTTATCCAGCTCATCCCCATCAAATAACTGGAGGGCATCCTGATTACATGCCTTGACTTGGCTTGTCTCAATCCAAAGAAATGTTCTGATCTACTCTGAAGTCCTCTTGTATTCTCAATGCACCAGTCCTGTGCAAGAACCTTCTTTAGGCTGCTTCTACAGTTAAGGCCACGTGAGCAAAAAAATTTCATACTCAATGTTTCACAGCTCCACATATTAGAAATTTAGAACAGTCTAGATGAGAACAGGCCATTCAGTTGAACAAAGCCTCCAAGCCCTATCCATTTAATTCTTTAACAAAAAACATCTAGTCGAGTTTTGAAAGTCCATAAAGTCCTACTGTCTACCACACTACTTGGTTGCTTATCCAAGTGTCTGTGGTTCTCTGTGTAAAGAAAAACTTCCTGATGTTTGTGTGAAATTTACCCTCAAGAAGTTTCCAGCTGTGTCGCCGTGTTGTTGATGAACTCATTTCAAAGTCACCGTCTCGATCTACTGGACTAATTCCATTTATAAACACAGTCCACAAGAGGTAGGTAGAAGTATTTTGTGCTTTTATTTTCAAGTGTGAACTTAAACCCGGACACAGACAGACGGACATCATTATTCACCCAACACACGTTTATTATACTAATATTTACAATGTTTGGTTCAGTGCACTTCCCAGTGCTTCCAGCACCATTCCCCCAAATGTCCAGGCCTCACAGTCTTTGTACCTCTCTCTTGGCCGCCTCCCGTCCTCTCTCTAGCTCCGTCCTCTTCCACCCGACTTCCACCATCGACTGAAGGGAGGCGGACCCTTAAATAGGAACCCGGATGGGTTCCAGCTGCATCCCGGCACTCCTCCGTAGCCACGCCCCAGTGTGGCGGAAGTGCCGCCTGCTCACCCGGAAGCCGTCCGGGTGTCCCCGGTCGTCTTCCCCCCAGCACTTCCTGGTGTGGCGGAAGTGCTGGGCTCCAGGGATATTCAGGCACCGGGGTGCCGCCTGGCCCCCAACATAACCAGGGCAGACGCCACCTCGCGGTCTGGAGGAGGCACAAGCCCTCCTCCGGTCCTCCTGGGCGATACCACACAAGTAGCAATAAAACTGTCACAGATTCAAAAAGCTAAAGGTGCAAATGTGCAGTACAAGTTCTTCTATTATTAAATACATACAGGTGCATCTCAATAAATACGAATATCATCATAAAGTTAATTTATTTCAGTAATTCAATTTAAAAAGTGAAACTCATATATTATATAGATTCATTACCTACAGAGTAATATGTTTCAAGTGTTTATTTCATGTAATTTTGCTGATTATGGCTTACAGCTAATGAAAACCCAAAATTCAGTATCTCAGAAAATTAGAATATTGTGAAAAAGTTCAATATTGTGGACTCCTGATGTCCCACTCCACTCAGCTAATTAACCCAAACCACCTGCAAAGGTGCCCTGGGCCTTTAAATGGTCTCTCGGTCTGGTTCAGTAGGCCACACTAGCGCCTTCAACACCATCCAACCTTTGCTCCTTAGGGACAAGATGACAGAGATAGGAGTAGAGTCATACCTGGTGGCATGGATCATAGACTGTCTTACAGACAGACCTCAGTATGTGCGTCTCGTGAACTGCAGGTCTGACATTGTGGTCGGCAACACAGGAGCGCCGCAGGGGACTGTACTTTCTCCGGTCCTGTTCAGCCTATATACCTCAGACTTCCAATACAACTCGGAGTCCTGCCACGTGCAAAAGTTTGCTGACAACACTGCTATTGTGGGCTGCTAGAGTGGGCAGGAGATGCTGCAAGATGCTGTAGAGCCTTGCGTCCGAAGGTGGCTGAAAGTTGTTGAAAATGGAGGCGCTCATGTGGAGGTATACAACTAGTCTTCAAGGCGTTGGAATGTGTTGGCAAGCCTAGCAAGTAAAACTGCAATGACTCCTTTGTTGATGCTAGAAATATTAATAAACTCAGTTTCTTGTGTACTTTTTAGGACTTTTTAAAAAGTGTATTGTGACTTTTGGACACCCTGTACATATAAATATATCAATAAAAGATGAGGTTAAAGTTGAGGACGGATTCCTTCCACTAAAAGCCATGAGTCTTGGTGCTTCTCTCTAAAAACTGCACCTCTGACCCCGGAGCAGTAATGAGGCAATCGACTGAACCGTGAATGTACTTTCAGCCGATCACCCCAATTAACGCCCCACACTACCAGTCATAGCCTTACTCCTCCGGAGCCAGAGCACCATCATTAAATTAATTATTTAAAATTGTACTTCACCACCAACCTCTGCCATCATTTTGCCCCACCAAAGCCTACATGCCAAAGATGCCAGTGCTGGTGAAGAAATCCACAATAAAGACAGTTCAGTCAGGGACTTGCCAGGCAGCCATGCTACTACCATACTGACCATTTCACAAACTGATTACAAATATTCCAAACTTGCTAATTTTATCACAAACTGTTCAATACTCTGCACTGAAAGCGGAGTCTTTTTTGCTCAGTAAACTCATGAACTCTGTTTTTTTTTGGCCATTCAGCCCAGCACTATGCCCCTTTGACACTCAAATAATTTCACTGTGGCACAGTAATTGAACATGTTCAGATACCACGTTTTTACTAGCAATGTTCATGATGTTTTTTTAACCTTGGAGACATCCAGAAGCACTTTTTGTATGAATAAAATGAGTCCACTTTGCTTTGGGTGCCCTTTTAAAAATTACTTCCACAACATTCGTCTGCCTTCCAGTTATATATTCAGTTATGTCTATGCAAGATCACTCTTGGTATTCGTATCAGGCCAGTTTTCCTTGAAATGTTTGTTTAAAAACATGAACTGTCTATCTCCCATTATTCTAATTATGTGTTCTTCACTGTGTATATGTAGTAAGTAATTACCTTATAAAATTAACAAGTGCACTATCTTTGAAATCTGCTCTGTCATCTTCTGCATAAAGATACTACCATAATTTTATTTAGTGAAGCATGTCACCCTAAAAATCGTTTTTTATCATACATGAATACAGTGCTGGGCGATATGACGATATATATCGTGGGGACGATAGAAAAGTGTCTATCGTCCTATTTCTCTTCTATCGTTTCTAACCTAATTTTATCAATTACTAAAGAAAATATTGTATTAAATAGGCTATGACAAATGAATGATAATGTCTTGTCGCTATGCAATGCATACTCTACCCTTTATATAAGTGATAATCAAATTTAAAAATGAACTTTTTCGCAAAGAAACTCCATCTTGTGGTTTTGTGACAGTTCAGTTAAATGTCACTTCAAAATAAAGTTGCAAAAAAAAGTATGCAATGATATTTTTGTCAAACTTTTAAGAGAATAACTGGAAACGTACTTTATTGTGGGTGGTTTATCGTGATATATATCGTTATTGTGATATAAAATAATCCATATCGTGATATATGATTTTTCCATATCGCCCAGCACTACATGAATATATCTGACCATTGGCATAATCCAAGGTTAAAAGCTCTTAAATAGATTGATCATGTAACACTTTATATTGAAATAACTCTAAAATAATCTAAACTACACTGGATTTACAAAGTATTCTGACCCCTCCACTTTCCACACACTTTATTTATTGTGTTGAAGATTTTATTTTAAATGAAATTATTTAACATATCTGCCCATCAACTTACACTCAAAAACCCATCTCTCTATTATAAAAAAAAAATCCTGGAAAGGCAAAGCAGGGCGATGAGACGTGATCTTTTCGGAAGTTCTCGAATACACTTAAAAGACTGGCGAGACGCAACCAATATCAAATAAGAGCACAGCCAGCAAAACACTCAGTCGTGTAAAGGCACGTAGCACACACAGATCCTGTGCTCTCAGCACATATAAAGCGTATAAGGACAATACTTTCTAGATGAAACATCAACGACTAAGCAAAGAAGAAAGAGCAGCACAGAGAAAAGAGACCCAAAAGCGTTGGAGAGAAAAAAAGGCAGATAAGAGATTATGAAAGCAGTGGAATTCGAAAGGCTCAAACAAACGGTGGCACGATACACATGCAGAGAAAAGTACAGAATATGAAAGTATTGTAGCATCCCAGCCAGGTTGAAGCCTTTTTCGTTTTAAGTGACTGTTAGGTCCGATTGAGGGAGGGCGGAGTACAGAGTACAGCACGGAAGACTGATAGCGGGGTATTGATTGATGCGGTATTGTTTGCGAGACGCAGGGGATGAGGGGTTGGAGAAGGTGCTAGAAAGTTGTGTTTGGGGTTATGAAGTCGGCGATTGTTCAAGTAAAACTTTTGTGACACTTTATTACGTCAGTTGCTACAGTATCAAAGAAAAGATAGTAAAGATCGCATTAGCGCAAACAAAAGGAAATTAATCAACAGGACCAGGTGTAATTGAAAAAATATCAGGACAAAGTGAGGTCAGAAATAAAAGGCGAAGAGCAGAAAACAAAGTCTTTTCGTATTCGCATCATTCAATGCACAAAACGTAGATTTACACAATAATGGACCATATGCTATGAGAATCTGTGGTTCCGCAACAGTTAAAGCAACGACAAGTTTCAATTCAAAGAAAACACAATTCGGTCAGCTTTATATTTATGATCACAGAGAAGCGATGTAAATTTTAACAGGCAACAAGAAAGGTAATGTATGTATTCCGTGAATAACATTAGACACCAAAGGAGATTGTGATATGCCATTCGTATTAAAATGTTTACAGTTTCCCGTGAGAATATCTTTTGCTATGACAATTAATAAATCACAGGGACAAACATTAGAGAAAGTCGAATTATTTATTAGAGAAACAGAAACAATATTCACTCATGGGCAGTTATACGTTGCATTATCACAATGTGTCTCCAAAAACGGAATCAAAATTCAATGCGATCTTGAAGAAAAGGTAATTCCAAATATTGTTTTTAATGAAGGTTTAAAGTAAAAGTGCAAATAATGAAATTGAAACAATTCCAAAGAAAAAAAAAGCTTTTAAAATTGTATATCCAATTAAGCAAACACAGGGGTTGGCGAGCGAAGCGAGCAGGGGGCAGAGCCCCCTAGTATTGAGAAATTAAGAACATGATAGATTTCAGAAAGATCTGAAAATATATTAAAATTAAAAACTGAAATATCTCAGTCATGTAAGTATTCAGACCTTTTGCTCCGGCACTCCAGATTGTGGTCAGATCCTCTCAAGCTCTGTTGGATTGGATGAAGTGTCTGTAAACTTCCATCCATAGATGTCCACTGTGTTTAAGTCTTGGATTTGGCTGTGCCACTCAAGGACACTCAGAGACTTGTCCCAAAGCCTCTCCAGCATTGTCTTAGCTGTATGTTTCAGGTGATTGTCATGTTGAAAGGTAAACTATCACCCCAATCTGAGGTTTTTTTCAATGACTTCTCTGTGTTTTGCTGCATTCATCCTTCCCTCAATTCTGACCAGAATTGCTTGGCAGACAGAGTGCTTGGACACCTGCACAGTGAGTTCAATTTATAACCAGAAATCTTTTTCCTCATATGGTCAGAGTCTTTTAAACTGTTATATACGTACAGTCGTGGCCAAGTTTTAAGAATGACACAAATTTTAATTTTCACAAAATTTGCTGCCTCAGTTTTTATGATGGCAATTTGCATTTACTCCAGAATGTTATGAAGAGTGATCAGATGAATTGCAAAGTCCCTCTTTGCCAAGAAAATGAACTTAATCTCAAAAGACCCATTTCCATTGTATGTCTGCCCTACCACAAAAGGACCTGCTGACATCATTTCAGCGATCCTGTTGTTAACATGGGTGAGAGTGTCGATGAGGAGAAGACTGGAGATCACTCTGTTATGCTGCTTGAGTTAGAATAGAGAGGTTCAATTGTTGTGAAGAAGACTTCAGGCCGCCCAATAAAGTCCAGCAAGCGCCAGGACCGTCTCCTAAAGTTGATTCCGCTGTGGGATCGGGGCACCACCAGTGCAGAGCTTGAGTGTGGGTGAGAGTGCATCTGGACACACAGTGAGGCAAAGATTTTTGGAGGATGGCCTGGTGTCATAAAGGGCAGCAAAGAAGACAAGAAAAACATCAGGGACAGACTGATATTCTGCAAAAGGCACAGGGATTAAACTGCTTAGGACTGCTGGGGTAAAGCCATTTTCTCTGATGAATCCCCTTTCCGATTGTTTAGGGCATCCGGAAAGCAGATTGTCCGGAGAAGAAATGGTGAGTGCTACCATCAGTCATGTGTCATGCCAACAGTAATGCATCCTGAGACCATTCATGTATGGGGTTGCTTCTTAGCCAAGGCAGTGGGCTTACTCACAATTTTGCCTAGGAACACAGCCATGAATAAAGAATGGGACCAAAACATCCTCCAAGAGCACTTTCTCCCAACCATCCAAAAACAGTTTGGTGACCCACAATGTCTTTGCCAGCATGATGGAGCACTCGGCCATAAGGCAAACATGATAACTAAGTGGCTCGGGGAACAAAACATCGAACTTTTGGGTCCATGGCCAGGAAACTCCCCAGATCTTAATCCCATTGAGAACTTGTGGTCAATCCTCAAGAGGCAGGTGGACAAACAAAAACCCACCAATTCTGACAGTGCAGTCAGGATTTGGCCCAGAAGTTGATTGACAGCATGCCAGGGTGAATTGAAGAAGTCTTGGAAAAAGAAAGAAGGGCCAACACTGCAAATACTCTTTGCATAAACTTAATGTAATTGTCAATTAAAGCCTTTGAAAAGTCTGAAATACTTGAAATTCTACTTCAGTATACCATAGAAACATCTGACAAAAAGATCTAAAAACACCACATCAGCAAACTTTGTGAAAAGCAATACTTATGTCATTCTCAAAACTATTAGCTAAGACTGTAGTTTCTATCTTGCCTTTCAACCATAAACGTCAGCTTGATGGAGTACTGCTAAGACGGTCGTTCTTTCATCAGGTTCTCCCATCTCAGCAGAGAACTTCTAAGCTCTGTTAGAGTGGCCATAGTGTTCTTGACCACTTCCCTGCCCAAGACCCTACTTGCCTGGTTACTCAGTTTGACTGCCTTTCCAACTCTCCAAAACAGTCCTAGTGGTTCCAGTCTTCTTCCATTTCATAATTATGGAGGCCACTGTACTCCTGGTAGCAGTCCGTACTTCAGAAATGGTCTCTTGTCCTGATCTGTTCCTCACCACAATTTGATCATGGAGGTCTTGGACTTCATGGCTTGGTTTTTGTCCTGATATGCAGTGTGAATTGTGGGACCTTTCATACACAGATAAACATATGCCTTTCTAAATGATGTCCAATCAATTCAATTGGCCACTTTTGTGGACTTCAATCAAACTCTAGACAGATCTTAGGGATCATTCGAGAAAACAGGATGCACCTGAGCACCATTTGGCAGTGTTACAATAAAAGGTCTGAATACTTATATGAATCTGAGATTTCAATTGTTGATTTTTAAATAAATTTGCAGATGTTTCCAAATATGTTTTCACTTTGTCATTAAGGGTTATCGAGTGCAGAGTTGTGGGCAAAAATGTCAAATGTGTCCTTTTAAAATGAAATCTACAATACAATAAAGTATGCAGAAAGTGGAGGAGTCAGAGAACTCTTTGAATCCACTGTCAGTTTTTGCTCCTCAGTATGTCCATGTTTTGTAAAGGCAGCAATTGAACTGAGCTCTTCACAACAAAAAAACAGCAAATGAACTCAATGCTCCATTTTGGTAACAAGGAAGCAAATGAGCTTCAAGAACACTTTTTGAAAAACTCTAATAAAAGCCGGTTGCCTGCCCTCTCCTTGTGTGATCAAAATGAGCACCTGGCTTGCTTGTTTTCATCTTTTTAGCAGAGCTTACAGTTTCTCAAAACACACAGAATGTTACTACATCATTATCTCAAGCCCAAGGTTTTTTTCCCATGGGAATGAAAAACTACACATCTAACCAAGCAAAATACTCTAAATCAGTGTTTCTTACACTTTTTAGTGACCCAATCTTACCCTTGTTAGTGTCTTTAAGATCCAATCTATGCCGACCGTCAAATGGAGATAGTCATTGAGGGGATATTGGCGGTTCCCCCTTGGTGAATCACTGCTGACAGTCATAGTGGAGCAATGTCGACTGCTTAAACTGTCTGTGCCGGCCCATCGCCAGTCACTTCACGAATAATATGTTATCCATTCCCATGGAATACAATGACCATGACTCTTCACAACCCAAAATCTGGCAACAGGCAACCAGAGAAACTATGCTTCAAATCACTACCTTTCAACTCTCCTTCTTCTGCAGCATGACAAGACTTTCAGGCTAAGACCACATCTCCAAAACCTGTCAGTTGACAAGGTTAAGGTATCTCCGATGCCCAGGAAACAAAACATTTCTTCCAAAAGACCAACTGAGCACCAAGTAACAGCACCTGCTCTTCTTCAGCGTTCTTCATAAAATTATTATAATACACTGAATCCAATTCTAGTTAGCATAACGGAATCCCTGGACAGAATGCCAATCCATTGCAGGGCCTACTTATAAATGGTGCTAATTTAGAAAGGCCAAATTACCTAGCATGCACGTTTTGGGATGTGGGAAGGAAATCAGACCTACTGTACAGGTAAGACTGACACATCATTCCGTCGCTGAAGATTCCTTTACAAGTTCCTTCCTTCCCACACTTTATGCTTCAAATACAGTACTTGACAAAGACACACAGCAGCAGACATTTTGACATCATCTTCACTACAGCTGCTATACCTTTATTCAGCTCCTCATTAGATGAACATTTCCTTTCTCAGGAAATATTTTTGGAGGATAGAGATGCCACCTCCTGAATAGCTTCACCCTGCCCATCATTTCCACTCCACATTGGTGTCCAATCAATTCAGTTTGGCACTTTTGTGGACTCCAATCAAGTTCTAGACACATCTCAGGGAGAATTCAAGTAAACAGGACACTTGACCACAGTTTGGAGTGTACATCTTTGCTACAGAGCTGAAGAAACAGCAGTGCAAAATAAGGGATTGACTATTGGGTGTGAAAACACAAGAGCCAGATAGGAGCCGGTTCTACATACTACTGGTGTACAGCCACATGGCCTTGACCGTGACTCTGGTAGCACACTGAACAGGTAATGTTAATACTGTTAAAGCTGAAAAATAATGAACCAAGTGTTTTACATGTAAATTGTGTTACCAGAACCACCGAGAGGAGCACTGGAGATTGTTTAGGATAATGGCCTTAATCGTTCTTTTAGAATAAGTACCTTACTTCTGTTTTATTTATTGATTTATTGACCATGAAAAGACCAGGATATTATTCACTTAGATAGCACAATCTAATTTACCATTAGCTGCCCAGTGAAAGTTGCTCATTATTATATGCATACTAAGTTTCTCCTTGTTTGATCTCAAGGTAGACCAAGTCTGATGAACATTACAAATTAACAGGGTGAATGAAGTATGGCTCATTGAGTAAGTACAATTTCAGCGGATGATTACGGTGCAGGGCTTGCAGCGTTTTTGTGGGTTTAGAAAGAAGAAGTACAGTAGCTTTTCATATTATTTTATCTATTAAGATATTTCAGAAAAAATACAATTTGGCAAAATTGATTTTATTCATATTTAGATAAATACTTTAAGAAATATATTTATTTAACTTTAGGAAATTGGAATAGGATTTGAATTTGGAATAATATTATATTTTAGGCTAACCATTTAGGAAAGTTTCATCCATTCATTCTTTTTGGATTCAGACATCACCTCCTTTACAATGATCCTCAACACAGGCTCCCCCAAATAGTGTGATGAACTCCTGCTGCACTCCTTGCTCATCTAAGACACTGGTGGGCAAACTGTGGTGATGGCAGGATAAACTGTCGATAATGGCACATACAGTGGGCTGTAAATAAAATCTAGGTGTGGCAATGAATCCTGGTAATCTAGCCTTACCAGGATGTTAGGTTATATAGCACAACATATGGAAATTAACTCAAAGGTGGTTATGTTTAAGCTTCACAATGTGCTAGTATAGCCCCACCTGGAGGACTTTGTGAAGTTTTGGTCTCTTGGCTACAAAAAAGTGCTATACAAAGTCCAGGGAAGAGTGATATGGCCGATTCTGGGACTGCAATGAATGAGTTATTGGGAATGATTAAAGGAGTCAAACCTTTTTAGTTCACGCAAAAGGAGATAAGGAGATGACACGATTGAAGTGTTGAAAATCATGAAAGGAATTAACAAAGGAGATCCAGGTTGTTACTTTGAAATGAGTTTAACAAGAGCATGGGGGCACAGTTGGTAACTTAATAAAGATACATTTCTCACAAATGTTAGAATGTTTTTCTACACATAAAGAACTATAGACATACCGAATAAGTTATGAAGAAGTGCGGTGGACAGTAGAACTTTAGGACCTTTAAAACTCAACTTGATGTTATTTTGGAGGAATTCAGTGTATGGGATTGGTGAGCTTTGTTGGGCTGGGAAAAATGATAACTAAGTGGGCTTTTTAAAAATGAGCCAAAAAGATGTCAAGGGGATTGCAGTCAACCGTCCATATTTGTTTCTATGCATTACACACACTCTCGGATAACAACTACAACTACAGTGGATTGCAGTTTCTTCTGGATGTGTTCTCCTGATTGTCATCACATTGATTGACAACCATGACACTGATTGACAACACTTGGCTTTAATCTCACCATCAGATTACCTGCTAAATTCACATATTTTTGCCATTCACCGAAATATAATACTGGGTGATTTTCCTCAATAAATAAATGACCAAGTATTACATTTTGTCTCATTTGTTTAGCTGGGTTCTTCATATCTACTTTTTGGAGTTGTGTGAGAATACGGTGATGTTTTAAATCATATATATTCAGGAATATGGAAAACTCTAAAGGGTGTCTGCTTGTCTGTGTGATTTAGTCTTGGTCAGATACAAACTCCCAATCATGCCAAATCTTCATGCTCCAACTGGAACCTGGTAGGACAAAACTTTATATTTCAGTGCTTCTCAACCTGTGGGGTGGGCCACCCTAGGGGGGCGTGAAGTAACAAAAAGGGGGGCGTGAAGATGTGAAAAAAAGAAAACAAGAATCAAAAATATGAAAAAAACATCTGTTGAAACCAAAACAAATTAACTTAAACTACATTCTGATACTAGAACAATAAATATAGAGTTAGATAAATGTTGATAAAAGTTAAGTAGGTATAATAAAATAAGCATCTACGTTTGTTAGGGGGGGTGCGATTAAAACTGTTATGAAAACTCGGGTCACAAATACTTAAAGGTTGAGAAACACTGTTAAATTTCATTTCATAAATTTCATTTTCATTTCAGATGACTGTTCACTGGGGTGTTCATTTCACAAATCGTAATCTGCCCCTGCTGTACTGGACTGTTATACTTTATTAGTGTTATCTGTTTACTGAGTAGTGTCTATTGTTTGGTTCTGTTTCATGTATGTAATGTAAATAATTATCACCAGCCGGGGATCGGGGAGGGTTATTACATATGCAGTTTTTGTTTAAAAATTATTTTTTTTGCCTTCTTTATTTTTTTGAATATACACATTATTATCTTTATTATTTATCACATGTCAGTGTTTCTGTGTCTGGGTATGTGTGTGTACAGGGTCAAGGCTGTGTATGTTCCTTTAGGTCCCAAAAATATTAAAAAAACAAATCACCATCTTTGGACAGTGTGAATCTTAGCGTCTTTGTGACTGCTACAAACTACTGGAGGTTTTCAAGAACATGTAATTTAGGAAGACACATTAATTGTTCAATACTTCTAAGCTGGAGAAAGCATGCTTTAAAAATCTTACAAATGTCCATCCATCCATTTTCTAACCCGCTGAATCTGAATACAGAGGCATGGGGGTCTGCTGGAGCCAATCCCAGCCAACACAGGGCACAAAGCAGGAACCAATCCTGGGCAGGGTGCCAACCCACCGCAGGACACACACAAACACACCCAGCGCACACCAGGGCCAATTTAGAATCGCCAATCCACCTAACCAGCATGTCTTTGGACTGTGGGAGGAAACCGGAGCTCCTTGAGGAAACCTACGCAGACACGGGGAGAACATGCAAACTCCACGCAGGGAAGACCCGAGAAGCGAACCCGACCATGGAAAGTTAAATCCTTCTTCTTCTTCTTCTTGAGTCCTTAAAACCAAAAGTTTCATATGCCATTCCAATGGCGAGCACAGGCTATGGCTCTGTTGGTGGCCACAGGGAGGTCCTCCAGGGCGCATGGTTCGTCCAGGAATCGGCAGATCAGGAGGTTTTCCATGGTCACAGTAGTAGTGTTCTTGTTGCAACCTCTGTCAGATTTTATCTAAATCTGCAATCCTACTACAGTACATACCTTAACTAAATAAAGTTACTATGCCTACCTTAGCTAAATCCTTATCAAATACTGTAAAATACCAACAGTAAATTTTGAACATTTTCAGCTAATGTAAAATTTGAGTATTTTGAATTAAAAGAATTTAGCATTGGCTTAATATTCATACAATTACTACTCTCAAAGCCACTTCTTTGCCTTGCTGCTCTCCAGGTTTTTTTATTTAGCGTTTTCCATTGCCTTTTGCTTTGCCCAAAATGTTCCACATTAGCCAGGGCAGGGTTTCATGCTAATTCACGTCCCTGAGTTTCTACATTCATTAAAGCTGAACTTACCTGAGAGGCCTACAGATGAGTTCTATCTGTCACATCCTCTTAGCTGTGGCACCTGTAAGCTCTTGCTTTCTGTACTTAGGGCTTTTTGGCACTTTTACTTCTGACTCTTGTAGTGTTTGGGAGTTTCTCATCTCTTTTGGAATATTTAGTTTGTAATGGTAGTTTCTAATTTCCTTAAGATGTTGAAGAAATTAAAGTATTCTTCTGTTAGAGACATTTAGGTTAACAATTGCAGTTCTCTTTTGAGAAATTTTGTTTTTGGATTAATTTGTTTTGGTCCCTTCTTGTGCTTTTTGTTCTGTCAAGAGTGAAAACTTTGCAAATTGAATTTTAAAGGGACTGAATTGAGAGATAAGATAAAACATAATTAGAAATGGGCTGAGGCCAAAACCAAAAGAGCAAACTGACCAAATCAACGACTCCCAAAATGCTAATCAGAAATCATTGTCAGGAACATACTATTGTTATAAAATGTTTTTAAACTCTAGAAAAACAATAACTAGTACTGCAAAATTCATTTTGAATTTATCTGCAGGTTTGGACAATTAGAAATAGCCTACTGGTTATGTACCAGCAACCCAATGATGTGACATATCACCACTTCTGGCCCAGAATTGATACAAATTAACAAAAGCCCTAAATGAAACTGAAAAACAAAATGGCCACGTGGTAAATGTAAAAGTAATGTTGACAACATCTCCAGTTTAAATAAAAAATAATGAAACTAAAAATAAGCAACAAAATTATGATACCTTTGATAAACAATTTCTGGATTTGTGACTTTTGTTCATTCCATGAGTCCTTTATTAGTTCCTTTTGTTATGTATTGTTGATAATTTTTTTAAATTATTTCTAAGTTAGGAGGATATGTCTTCTTTATCATTACTATCTTTGTGTCCATTTTTGTTTAACTGAGTTGATTTTCACTAAATTCAGTCTTTAGCATTTAAGCAATAGATAAATTCTGATGAAATTGTAACGAAAACTGGAATATCGTTTACAAAGTGAGTTAAAGTAGTTTCTGTGTAGTAAACAAAATGAAAACAAGACTGAAACTGAAGATCAGATTCAAGATGTTTAAGATAAAAAAGTAATTGGATTTTATTCTTTAATTTGTAACAAAATTTAGAATGGAATCAGATTACTTTAAAAGAGGTTTAGGAATGGCTAATTTGAAGGAACCCTAATTCTTAGTTAATTATGTCCTGTAATACTTGTGTAACTTTAATCTAAGTGAGTTTTTCAATGCAATAGCTGGATTTAAGTCAAACTGACATATCATCAATGTACTCTTGCTAACATGGTTGATAACATGTGATAGGAGTTTTGATCCTCTTATTATTTTAATTATTATTAATATTTATTTAGCAGATGTCTTTATCCAACGTGACTTACAAAGTGAGTCAAAATACGAGGAACATTCAAAACGTTTCCGCACTTTTAAAGGACTAAATTAAACACTTTAGTGAATGCACCTTCCAAAAACAAATAAATCCACCAATAGCATCCATCCATTATCTGGCCTGCTATATCCAAACTACAGGGTCATGGGGGTCTGCTGGAGCCAATCCCAGCCAACACAGGGCGCAAGGCAGGATACAAAACCCGGGTAGGGCGCCAGCCCACCACCGGGCACACACACACACCAAGCACAATTTAGAGTCGCCAATGCACCTAACCTGCATGTCTTTGGACTGTGAGAGGAAACCCACGCAGACACGGCGAGAACATGCAAACTCCATGCAGGGACCCAGGAAGCGAACCCAGGTCTCCTAACTGCAAGGCAACAGTGCTACCACTGTGCTACCGTGCCACCCAATAACATCCATCCATCCATTTTCCAACCCGCTGAATCTGAATACAGGGTCACGGGGGTCTGCTGGAGCCAATCCCAGCCAACACAGGGCACAAGGCAGGAACCAATCCTGGGCAGGGTGCCAACCCACCGCAGGACACACACAAACACACCCACACACCAAGCACACACTAGGGCCAATTTAGAATCGCCAATCCACCTAACCTGCATGTCTTTGGATTGTGGGAGGAAACCGGAGCGCCCGGAGGAAACCCACGCCACCCAATAACAAATACATGAAAATGTATTTCAGTTATTTACCAGTGACATTCAAGCAGCACTTATGTTATATACTTTCTACATGTGAGGGAAGTTCAAAAAGCTTTCACACTTATTTTTAACTGTATTTATTAAGAATTTCAAAAACAAATTACAACACTTTTCTACATAATCACCTTCCTTTGCGATGCGATTTTCCCAGCGTTGTACCAACTTTTTAATTCTCAATTACTACTCCTCCCACCTAAACCAGGGGTCCTCAATCCCAGTCCTGGAGAGCTGCAGTGGCTGCAGGTTTTTGTTCTGACCTGGTTGCTTAATTAGAAAGCAATTCTTGCCAATAAAGCACTAACAAGCTATGAAATTAAATTAACTCTGCTATGTCAGGTCATTCTCATATCCTAGATTTTCTTTCCCTTTCTATCATGCAAATGATTTGAAGGCTAAAATGGACGAGTAATTCTCAGTCCTTCACTTTTTTCTCTTCATTTTTCTTCCAAGTATTTAATTAAACCCAATAGTGCAGATAAATACACACAGGTGTAAATATAAAGAAGCTAAATGGAGAAATGCTGATCTCTCTTGTCATTTGCATGTTATTGATAATAAGGAGCAATTAAAATAGCTGTTTAAGACAAAATTAAGCAATAAGGGCTCAAAATCACTAAAGTGAAGCAGAAGTGTTACTTTAGCAATAAGTGCTTTTTATTAAGCAACTGGGTTGGAGCAAAAACCTGCAGCCACTGCGGCTCTTTGATTGAGGACCCCTAACCTAAACCGTTTCCAACGAAAGTATAAAAGTGCAGAAACTTTTTGAATGTCCCTCGTATATACAATAGTTTTTATATACTAGAATATATAATACTAGCTGTGCAGCTGTGGCACAAATTGAGAGGGGCAGGCTGGAACCAGTCTCAGGCAAAACATATGGTAGCTCATTGTGTGAACGTACAACGTGCATGTACCACAAAGCTGAGTTTGTCTGCTTGGGTTGAATGAGAAGTGAGGTGCATGCAAGTGATGAAAAAATGTAAAAGTGCATACATGCGCCATCTCACCAAGCACAAGTCCCGCTTGTATAAGCTTCTACATCTTCTGTAGAATTCACCACAACTCCCATGGCTGTGGTTAAGCATGAGCCGAACAGACTGCTCCATACACACACGCACACACACACATCTTTCATAGTGAGAACTGAGGTGCATGCAAGCACTGAAAAAATGTAAAAGTGCATACATGCGCCACCTAGTGGCTGTGGCTGAGCGTGAATAGAGCAGACTGCTCCATACACACACACACACAAACACACAGGTTTTTCGTTTTTATATGCCTTGTAATATACAAGAATGATTAGCAGGTGCAAACATCACAAACAACAGAGAACGAGATAAAAACCAAGCAAGATGAAGAAGTAGAACCTCTACTACAGTGTACATTCATACCTGCGACAAGACGAAGACACACGTATCAGGATCCTAAACTCCGTGTCACTATGACAGCAGCCTTCTTGTATTGGAAACACTAAGCAGTTCCAAAATATTTAATGAAAAGGTGCATTTTTCAAAAGATGCTGAAACAGGAGTGAATTGGGTGACATATTCAAAAAGCCAAAGGGAGATTTCACAGCTTTGGATTAAGAACACAGAAGCACTTTTCAGTCTGGGCATGTATCTGGCAACAGGAGGGATGGTCAGCAAACAGGCAGAAGCGGAATGGAGACTCCTTGAAGGGACATATGGAGAGACCAAATACTGGACATATTGAGGAGGAAAACCATTCAGAGAACCGTAGATCAAGACAAGTGTTTTGAATTGGATCCTTGCAGGAACAGGAAGCCAGTGGGGAGACCGAAGTAGAAACGTATGTAGGAGTGAAAGGAGGAATAGTGAACACTGTGTGATAAAGAGTTGGAAAAGTCTGATGTCATAATTAAATAATTATTATTTATTGACCATTTAGTCATTGTACTTATTTAGTTTGAATGATTGCATGACACCATTTAATGGTTCTTCATTGCCATTTTATGAAGTTTTGTATGGCTACAGCTAAACTGTCTAAGATTGCTTTGCCCATTGCCAGTCACGTGACTTAAGGATCACATGGCATTGTGAGTTATCATTACTGCAGTACAAAAGAAGGCAGCATAGTATGGCATGCATTCAGCTATTTGTATAACTGAAGAAAGATTTCATGTTGGTCATGTTTTTTTATTTTTTGGATTTTTTTTTTTTGATCCGTACATCTCTTTTTGTCTTTTATTCTTCATGCACATTTTAACCCTGTCATTATACAGTACAATACAATACCATATAATTTATTTTTGTTTAGCCCAAAATCACACGAGATGCCGCAATGGGCTTTAACAGGCCCTGCCTTTTGACAGCCCCCCAGTCTTGACTCTCTAAGAAGACAATGAAAACTCCCCCAAAAAAACCCTTGTAGGGAAAATAAAATGGAAGAAACCTCGGGAAAGGCAGTTCAAAGAGTGAGACCCCTTTCCAGGTAGGTTGGACATGCAGTGGGTGTCAAAAAAAGGGGGAGTAAATACAATACAATACACAGAACAGAACACAAGTAATCCTTAATATAATATAATAGTAAAATAAAAATATTACAAGTACAGAGCAGAATTCAACAGTAGATGAAATCATATAATAGGATTTGGATTTGTTCAGAGTACTGGAGACCTCAGCTATCAAGCTGCCTCCCCCTATTGGTCATTCCACAACTGAGTCAGTGCTGGGCCAGCCAATCCAATGAAAGGACCCCTCTACCCCATGATTCCTGCAATCCTCCATCAGAGATGACTTTACTTTAGGCAGGTAGAACAACTTGGCAGTTGTGCAGTGGGCGAGAAGAGTACCGAGAAGAGAAACAGAATAGGTGAGGGTTAGTAACAAATTATAACTATCATGTTACTTATGTTTTAGTGATAATGACTGACAACAGAGATGCAGTCTGTACAGTTAATCAGCAGCTCTAGTCAGGGTGTGCTAAACTGAAGTAGTGAGTCTTCAGCCGGGATTTAAAAGCTGAGACTGAAGGGGCATCTCTTATAGTAGCAGGCAGACCAGTCCACAGTTTAGGGGTCCTGTAACTAAAAGCTTGACCTCCCACTGTTATTTTATTAATCCTTAGAATCATAAGCAGACCGGCATCTTGAGATCTTCATGTACATTCTGGTTTGTAAGTCATGATAAGTTCAGACAAGTAAGCTGGTCAGTTTTGACCCTGTGCTTATTATTAACTACTCCTTTGAATCAGCTATTCATTTTCTTTTTCAGGATAGATATAGAATGCATTTATGCAATCTGTAATCATATTTTATCTGTTTTATTATTAAAGAAAATTATAGTAGGTAGTGCTGCCACCTCACAGATTAAAATGTTGTGCTTGTTTGTTGTATGTCTGGAGTTCTCCCTGCGTCTGTGTGGGTTTTCCTTCCACATTCACTAGGCACGCATGTTAGATGTTCATTACACATTGTCTCGGTGTGAGTGTGGGAGCGTGTGTGAGAGAGCTGTGCAATAAACTGGCACCATGCACAGGGTTTTATCTTTCTTGGTACCCAATGCTGCCAAGAAATGTTTCAGCCCGACTGTGGCCCTGAATTATTCTTTTTGTTGTTGTTCTTCTTCTTTCTCTCTTTGTTTTTCCACTTGTAAGTAGGGCAATGTACTTGTTCAACCTTCTCCAAATAACTTGGTCTTGCACCTCCTTGCCAGACAAGCCATTTTCCTTCAGATCTTCTTTTACTTTATCCATCCACTTCTGCTTTGTCCTCCCTTGTTTCCTCTTCCCCCGTACTTCCATTCCCATCACTCTTTTGCCCAAATATTCACTGTCACTCCTCATCAAACGTCTATAACCACTTCAACCTGCTTTCCTGTACTTTCTTAGAAATCTCTCCCACTTTTTTTGGTACCTCTGATTATCTAATTTCTTATTCTGCCCTTTTTTGTAACTCCGCACATCCATCTCAACCTTCTCATTTCTGCCACATCTAACTTCTCCTGTGCCCCCTTTACTGATCATGTCTCAGCTTTATAAATCATTGCTGGTCTTACCATTGTCTTCAAATCCTTATGTTTAACTTTTGAATTACATTTTCAATCACACAATACTTTTAAAACCTTCTTTCATTGTTTACATCCACTCTGCACATGGGGGGTTATCTCTGCATCAGATTCTTCATCTTGGGCTACCACTGATCCTAGATATTTAAATGTATCCACTCTTTTCAATAGCTCTCTCTGCAGGCTAACTTCTGAATCCTGATCATTGTTAAACCTCACATATTCTGTCTTCTTCTTCCTATTTATCTTCAATCCTCTATCTTCCGAAGCCCTTCTCCATTCTTCCAACCTCCTCTCCACTTCATCTCTTCTTGTGCTACACAACGCAATGTCATCAGCAAAAAGCCTGCACCAGGGGGATTGGTCTTTTATCCCATGATTCAACACATTCATAACCAGATCAAAGAGTTAAGGACCTAAAAAAGACCCCTCAAAGTGGGATCTTGTCTGTTACTCCAGTACTGCTTTTACCCCAAGTTCTCACTCCTGTGTGGACAATCCGCACACACACTTCACTGGTCCTTCTTTCTCTCCCATGCACCTCTAGACCTCTTGGCCCTGGATATGGTTATATCTTCTTCTTCTTCTACTTCTTTTGGCAGTTCCCATTAGGGGTCGCCCCAACAGATCATCTTCTTCCATATCTTTCTGTCCTTATCATCTTGTTCTGTTACACCCATCATCTGCATGTCATCTCTCGACACATCCATAAACCTTCTCTTAGGCCTTCCTCTTCTCCTCTTCCCTTACACTCTTCTCCCAATAAACCTCTCATCTCTCTTCAGCACAAATCCAAACCAACACTGTCTCACCTCTCTGACTTTGCCTCTCAACCATCCAACTACCCTCTAATATCCTCATTTCTAATCCTGTCCACCCTCATCACACCCAAAGCAAATCTTAACATCTTTAACTCTGCCACTTCCTACTCTGTCTCCTGTGCCACCATCTCCAGCCCATATAACATAGCTGGTGTCACCACCGTCCTGTAGACCTTCCCTTTCACTCTTGCTGATTCCCGTCTGTCACAAATCACTCCTGTCACTCTTCTCCACTCACTCCACCCTGCCTGCACACTCTTCTTCACCTCTCTTCCACAATCCCCATTTCTCTGTACCTAAAATTGGTTATATAATGTTGTTATAAAGTCATTACTATCTATATTATGTGGAAGCACTTTACGTTGGTATTTCCATATTTCTCATTTGACCAGTTAACCTACTGTTCTGAGTGATTTTTGAGGATTATTGATATTTGTATCTATTAATCAGAAACACTTTTATTCGCCAGTACTTAATGTACAGGAATTTGACTGGAGTCTGGAAAAGTACTAGGCAAGGCCTTTTTATAAAATATAAAACTTTTATTCTGGCAACTTTATTAATCATCACTTCTGCTCTAATTTACAGCTTTCTAATTCAACATACTGTGTGGTCCCATTAAACCATACTCGACTTTTTTTTATTTTTTTTTACTTTGTTTAACCTTTGTTTTTCAGGGAAGCAGCTTCATTTAATGCCACTTTAATATACGACTAGTAATTGTTTGACAGCTCATTTATATTAATTAACTTCCAAGCTCAAATTTGTAGTTTTTATAATGTCAATAAATTGTAAAATGCTATTATTATGTAACTGTTTCTAATTTAGCTTCTAAATTGAGCAATTATTGAAAGGGAAGAAGCAATCAAAGATAATCAAATAATGAATTGCTTACAGTGCCTATAAAAAGTATTCACCCCCTCGGAAGATCATTTCATGTCATTTTCTAACTAAGACGCTCAATTCCAGCTGGCATAAGGCACAAGGTAGGGACAAACCCTGGACAGGGCGCCAGTGTATTGCAGGGCAACCATACACACACACATGCACACCCACACACACACATAGCTAGGCCCAATTTAGTATCGCCAATCCCCCTTAACCTGAACGTCTTTGGACAATGGGAGGAAACCCACACAGACAGGGGGGAGAACATGCAAACTCCATGCAAGGAGGACCCGGGACGTAAACCCTGGTTTCCTTATTGGGAGGCAGCAGCGCTACCACTGTGCCATCTTGCCGCCCCCCTCAGACGTTTTTATATTGTATTGTTATGCAACATTGAATCACAGTGGATTTAATATGGCTTTTTTGACACTGATCAATTATTCAGGATTAATTTAGTCATTAATCTAAAATAATTACAAATAGAAAGCACAAAATAGTTGATCACATAAATATTCACTTCATTCAACTCACTATTTAGCAGATGCACATTGGGCGGCCATGACAGCTTATGTTTGTTTGCTCGGGACTCTGTTTCTCTATCAGCTTTGCACATCTTCCCATTCTTCTTCTTTGCAGAACTGTCATGGAGATCATGAGTGAACAGCCTTTGCCAAGTCCAGCCACAAATTCTCAATTGGATTGAGATTGGGACTCTGACTCAGCCACTCGAGAACATTCAGAATGGTGGTTTGGAGCAATTCCTGTGTAGGTTTGGCTTTAAAGTTGATGTTGTTGTCTTGTTGGAAAACAAATCTCCCAAAGCACATTTGTTTTTACAGACTGCATCATGTTTTCCTCCAGGATTTCCCCATATTTTGATGCATTCATTTTGACCTCATAAGCCTTCCAGGTTCTGCTGCTGATAAGCATCCCCACAGCGTGATGACGCCACCGCCCATGCTTCATGGTGAGAATGGTGTGTTTTTCATAATGTACAGTGTTCAAATATGGTGTTTAGTCTGATGAGCAAAAAGATCAACATTGGTCTCCTCAGACAGTAGACTCTTCTTTCAGCTGACCTCAAAATCTCACATGTGCCTTTTGACAAGATCTAGCCAAGATGCCCTGTGTGTTTTTTCTCCTTACCACTCTCCCTTAAAACTGTGACTGGAGAAGCTCCTTAATGATTGATTTAACTAGTGTGAAAGATGCCCCGGACACACACAGACACAACACCAGATGTCCGCAACACACATGGTTTAATTTTTGTTTCCTGCACACAAAACAGCATAAACACAGTGCCCAAAGAATCAGAGTCTTTTTCCATTCCTTTCTCTTTTTAATGCCTTTTCTTCACTGCCTCCTCTCCTCTCCTGCAAGCTCTGTCTTCTTCTTCCCGACTCCAGCTCCCTGAATGGAGTGAGGCGGCCCCTTTATAATGCGCCCAGATGTGATCTAGGTACTCACTAATGACCTTCCTGCAGCACTTCCTGGTGTGGCGGAAGTGCTGCATGGGCACCCGGAGGCACTCCAGGTGTACCTTCTTCGGCATCACTTCCTGCTGTGGCAGAATTGCTGTGGTCCTTCAGGCACCCCTGGCGGTGGCCACGGATCCCCAAGGGGTTCAGCCTTCCAGTTCCGTGGCTCCCACACAATCCAGGATGGCTGCCCTCTTGCGTCCTGGGGAAGGAATTGCCCCTCTCCCAGTCCCCTGCCTCTTGAGGCCACCAGGTGGGGCAAGATCCCTGGCCATCCATCACACTAGGCATTCAGTGACTTGGATATTTTGTCTCCATATCCTGTCTTGTGCTTTTCCATCTCCTGGCTGCTTTTCATACAGTTGATTGGAGCGATCTTTTGTTTTCATTGTGTAGGTTAGTCCACCATACTGACTGTGCCCAAGTTGGCCCTTCCACACTCAGGTGCATTTAGATTACAATCAGTAGAAACCCCAGACAGGTGACCTCCATTGAACTAATTCTGTGACTTCTAAAACCAACTGGCTGCACCAGTAATGAATTAGGGATGTCAGATAGATAGATAGATAGATAGATAGATAGATAGATAGATAGATAGATAGATAGATAGATAGATAGATAGATAGATAGATAGATAGATAGACATGAAAGGCACTATATAATAGATAGATAGATGTGAAAGGCACTGTATGATAGATAATTAGATAATTAAAAATTATATATAATAACATATGAAATGCACTATATAAAAGACATAGATAGATAGATAGATAGATAGATAGATAGATAGATAGATAGATAGATAGATAGATAGATAGATAGATAGATAGATAGACTGTACACTATGGTCTGAACACACACCAAGATGACAAAGAAGGAATATTCTGACTTGGCAGTCCCAGTGAGGCAGTATGCAGGCGTGTTGCCATTGGTATGATGGAGCCCCAGTAGCGTTTCCTGCTGAGTAATTTGTTGGTTGAAAGTCCTCAGTGTTAGTGTGTCCAAAGAGGATATGCAGTAGTGTTCATAACGGTGCTCATTATTGTTTTCATTCTCTTCTTCACCACTATCTCCAGGTTGTCCAGAGTACATCCCATGGCTGAGCCTGCCCTTTGAATTAGCTTCTTGATTCAGTGGGCCTAACTTGAAGTGATATTAACAACCCAACACACCACGGCATAGAAAAGTGCACTGGCCATCACAGAGTTGTAGAAGATGTGCAGGATGTCACTTCCCACATTAAATTAACACAGTCTCCCAAGAAAAAACAGCCTGCTCTGCCCCCTCTTCTATAGTTCCTCTGTGTTCTGATACCAGTCCGGCCTTTCATTGATGTGGACCCCCAAGTACTTGTAGGAGTACACCACCTCTGCATCCATTCCCTGAATACTGACTGGACACGGAGGCTCTTTGGTTTTGTGAAAGTCAATAACCAGTTCTTTGGTTTTGCTGATGTTAAGCTACTGTCAATTCTTTCTGCTCCAGGAAACAAAAGGTCTTCACTTGACTCCTACTGCAATTGACTTTAGGGCTCAGCAGCTGTGAATCAGTAGCATTATCTACTATGCCACTCACAACAAAAATTAACACAACATAAAAGACCCCCCACTTAATTCAATTTAGGGTCTTGGAGAGCAGGAGCCTATCCTGGATGCACTGGAGTACAACACAGGAGTCAACCCTAAACTGGACTCCAGCCCATTAAAGGGTCAACTCGCATACACACCCATGAAGGACCAATTAGCATTTACACTAACAAGTAAAAAACTTCTGTCTTGGCAATCATGACCATAGTAAGGCATTATTCAGGCATATTGCCACTGGTATGACCGAGCCCCTGTAGTCAATGTCAAATTTATTTATATAGCACATTTAAAACAACATAGAAATGCTGTGGCCAAAGTGATTTACAATAATAGAATAAAAGAAAAACATACAATTAACATGAATAACATAAATAGAAATAAAATAAATGATAGTGTTTCTTGACACACTTCTGTTGAATAATTCATGAGCTGAAAGTTGTCAATGTTAGTTTAGCAGAGAGAGGATATGCAGAATTGTTCATAATGGTACTCAGTTTTGTTTTAATTCTCTCCTTTGCTATGATTTCCAGGGGGTCCAGAGATCCATCTTGCAATTTTGCATTGATCTCGACATACTTTTAGTTAGATTTTCAAAGTACAAAGGAGCTACAAAGCACAAACCTGTCATAGATAGAAAAGGAGGTGATTGCAATAGCATTAATTGTACAACATGTTTAGAAAATGAAAAATAAAACTTGTGTAATTGTATGATAATTCAACATTTTATGTAGTAAATGTCCTGTGGAAATTCTTTACATAAGTCATAAGATTAGATTAGACAGAATGACATTTGACTTTTTGTATAAGCTCTTTAAATAGATAGATAGATAGATAGATAGATAGATAGATAGATAGATAGATAGATAGATAGATAGATAGATAGATAGATAGATAGATAGATAGATAGATAGACAGATAGATAGATAGATAGATAGATAGAGTGTAGTCTGAACACACAGCTGAATGACTAAAAAGGTAAAAAATGAAAATGAAAACTCCTTACTTGACAGTTATAGTCACAATGAGACACTATACAGACATATTACTGTTGGTATAAAGGATTTTGACACACTTCTGCAGAATTTTTCATTACCTGAAAGTCCTCAATGTTAGTGTAGCAGAGAGAGGATGTGCAGCATTGTTCATAATGGCACTCAGTTTTATTTTAATTCTGTCCCCCTGTACTAACTCCAGGGGGTCCAGAGAGTGTTACATATACAGTATGAGTCTGCCTTCTTAATAGTCTTGTGATTTGGTGGCCTCTCTTTAAGTAATGTTGCCAACCCTGAATACCACAACTTAGAAGATCTCACTGGCCATCACAGATTTGTAAGAGATGTGAAGGATGTCGCTACCCACATTAAAAGAACACGGTTTCCAAAGGATAAAAGAGCCTGATACTGATACTGACTATTAAGAGTTTAATAGTAAAAATGAGCAAAAAATCTAATATATCAGGCATACCTGATGAAGGCTTTACAGATGAAACATTCTTACCTTAACCTTCTTTCATTTTCAGTATGGAAATAACCTTTAACTTTTTTTCCTATAAATACTATTTATATATGTATTCATGTATGTACGAGGGATGTCCAAAACGTTTCCATACTTTTATATTTTCATTGGAAAGGGTGAAGGTGGGAGGAGTACAAATTAGTCGTGTCTGAGAGTGTCAAGTGACTGGGAAAATAGCATCGCAAATGAAGGTGACTATGTTGAAAAGTGATGAAATTTGTTTTTAAAATTCCTAATAAATAGTGTTAAAAATAAGTGCGGAAACTTTTTGAATTTCCCTCATCATGTATATGTTATTGGTGGATTTATTTGCTTTTGGCAGGTGCATTCACTGAAGTGTTAATTTTGTTATTTATCCTGTCCTAGTAATGAAATCCTCAAAGCTGTTTCATCATGATGTTTCTGACTCACCTTGTGACTTTGAGTATCTTACCAAATTTATGTCTTTCAATTACTATAACATACTGTATGTTGCAAATTCGTTCCTAGTTTGCTAGAAACTCCCAGTGGCAAGAGAACCCACCTGCTTGAGACCATCCGAAGGGGAAAATGCGAGAGATCCAGACTGGTAAAGGTAGACTTAATACAAATAGGAAAGAACTGGTAGTGGTCCCTGTATTCCTGTATGGTCAAATGGCAGGACCCTCTGCTCACTCTGCTGTCCCTTTATCAAGCAGCCATTTGTCTGAACTTCAAAACAGGTAATTCACTTGAAGCCCGGCCAGCACTTGGATGGAAGAGCATTTAGGAAAAGCTTGGGTTGCTGCTGGAGGAGGTGTTGGTGAGTCCAATAGGTGACGCTTACCTTGTGGTCTGAATACAGATCCAAATGCCCCAGTGCAGTGATAGGGACAACGTGCTGTAAAAATGGTGCTGTCCTTTGGATGAGAAGCAAAACTGAGGTTGTGATTCTTTGCTGTCATAAAAGATCCCATGGCATCTTTCAAAAAGAAGAGGGTCTTTTCTAATGTCCTGGCTAAATTGCTCACCACAGCCCAGTCTTTCTGGCCCGCTAATCATCCCTTGCCCCTTATTAGCGGATTACAGTGGAACCTCGGTTCATGAACGTCTCAGTACACGTACAAATCGGTTTACGACCAAAAAGTTCACCAAACTTTTGCCTCGGTTCACGACCACACACTCGGTATACCAACAAGCCAGTTTCCCTTTCGGTTTGTACACGTTCAGTCTCTCCCTGTGCATTTCCTGTGCAGCAAGAGAGCGAGCGAGAGATTGAGAGCGCGACACACACACACAGGCATGCGAGAGAGAGGCACACACACACAGGCGAGCGTAAGAGGCACACACACACACAAGTGCACGAGAGCGAGGCACACACACACACACAGGCCCGCATGAAAGGCACACACACACACAGGTGTGCAAGAGAGAGGCGCACACACACACACACAGGAGCGCGCTAGAGAGAGACACACACAGGCGCTCCAGGCTCGCGAAAGTGAGACACACGCACACACGAAAGAGAGAGAGAGAGCGAGTGAGTGAGAGAAGGAGGGCTGGACGCAGAAGGTAGAAGAGGCTCGTTTTTGTTTTCAGTTCTGTTTCCAGCGATCGGTTCATCGTGTGCATTGTGTCAATGTTACTTTTCTTGGCGGTTTATTAAATTACGGATTTTTCAAATGTTCATTTTTTTCCCTGTGCTTAGAAATCATTAAAAAAAAAGAGTGTTTTTAGCGAGCGGTTCCTAGCACTATAGCGCAAACTCTTGCAGTGTTAGTTTTCTCTGTTGTTCAAGGTTTTCTCCATGTTATTCAGTGTTTTTACATTTAGTTTACTATTACGCTGTGCATTCTATGGTATAGTTAACTATATTTTTGTGCTTAAAAACTAAAAAAATACATATTTTCATACAGTTCGTACGGTCTGGAATGGATTAATTGTATTTACATACAATCCTATGGTGGAAATTGCTTCCGTTCACGGCCAGAGTTTTGGAACAAATTATGGTCGTGAATCGAGGTTCCACTGTATCTCATTTACCCATTCACCTCCTAATAGTTAGAGCACAAAAATGGCACCCGTCACATCATCCAAATGGATGCTACACACTGGTGGTAGGTGAAGTGGGTCCCCACTGTCTATGTGAGTAGTGAGAAAAGTGCTACATAAATGTAGTTAACTAACTACATGGGCAGAGGGCTATGATGGTGACCCCAGGACTTTATAGATCTTCTCAGGAAGTGACCACTTTAAGTTTAGAATCTTTGAAGTAAGGTAGGGGAAGTGTTCACAAGAGGACAGAACAGAATCCAGAATTGTGAACAAAAGATAAAGAGCTTTACTTTATGGTATTTGAGAGAAAGGCAAATGGGTGAACCATCGTACCGTGAGCCACCCTACCATCGGCCTGCATGGATACATGTCTTCTTAGAGAGTCAAGGCTGGGGGGCTGTCAAGAGGCAGGGCCTGTTAAAGCCCATTGCGGCACTTCTTGTGTGATTTTGGGCTATACAAAAATAAACTGTATTGTATTGTATACCGGCCCAGAAGTGTTGATTTCTGTCCAATAAGGTTGTACTTTGGTGTTTTCCGAGCATTCATCCTATTCTGGTGTACTTTGTAAAATAATCAAAGTGCTCTGAGCCTGCATTCAGTGAAGAAAGTTACACAAAAATAAACTGAGCTGAAATTAATTGAGTAAGCAATCTTTTTTACATTCATGCCTTTCTTTCCATTTATGGATTTTGTAAGTAGAGGGTTGCCATGAGCGCCTCCATAAAAAATTTAGTGACACCGATCCGTGACTGAAGGCAGTGTAGAGTCTGATAAAGTGTTAACGATAGAAAGACACTGTATAAATGTATACTGTATCATGGAGCAGGCCTTATATAAAAAGATAAGATACTGTAAATTCTGAATATTTTGCTGGTTGCTACTATTTGCATTTCAATAAGTTAACAATTAAAATCACATCTTAAAATCTTAAAGTCACAACAAAGAGGATCAGTTATTAATGACATACAGTACCCTCCATAATGTCTGGGACAAATTCACATTTTTCCTTGATTCGCCCCTCTATTCCACAGTTTAAAATTACAAATCAAACAATTCAGAAATCATTCAAGTGCACATTGAAGACTTCTATTTAAGGGGATTTGCATAAATTTTGGTCACATTATGTAGAAATTAGAAGACTTTTTCTACACTGTCCCCACATTTCTGGGCACTATAATGTTTGGCGTCACTGGTGTTTGTGTTTGCTGATTTCATTGCTTCATGAGACACTTCAGCCTTCTTCTAACCCTTTGGAGTCTGTAGTTGCCACATGTGGAGAAGGGCTGTGCCAATGAAAATCAAAGAAGCCGTTATGAGGCTGATACAAAGGAGTAAAACAGAGACATCAGTAATGTAGAATGATTTAAATCATCTGCATGGAAGATCATGAAGAAGAAAGAAAGCACCGGTGGGCTCAGTAATCACAAAGGCAACGATAAGCCAAGGAAGACCTCCACTGTTGATGACAGAAAAATCCTCACTATGGTAAAGAAAAACCTACAAACGCCTGTCCGACAGATCAGAAACAGTCTTCAGGAGGCCGATGTGGACGTGTCAAAGACAACTATCAGCAGAAGACTTCATAAGCAGAAACACAGAGGCCACACTGCAAAATGCAAACCACAAAAACAGGATGGCCAGATTACAGTTTGTGAAAAGGGACTTGAAAGAGCCTGCAGAATTCTGGGAAAAAGGTCTTGTGGACAGACGAGACAAAGATGCACTGTGTATTTAATAAAGTGAAAGAATACAAGAAGTGATCAATTCTGATAGTTATTACAATAATCTTTGAGAAAGTCCTAAAGATGGCCAAAGATTATTTTACATGCTGATGAAGAGGGCTGTAAATGAAGACCAGAGACCAGGCTGTTGTTAACATGGAGTGGAAGGGAGGGATGTAAGTTAACTGGAATGTCTGTGATACAAAGTTGGCAGGAAGAAAAATGAAAGAAGGTATTTGTCAAGACAAATGAACTTACTGAAGATGTCAAAAATGAGAAACCTCACTGAAGTCATTAAAAGAAGAAAGTGTACTGGTTGGGACACGTCATGGCAGACACCAGACGGCTGAAGGAACAGATGGAAGAATGGTGAAGAAACAAAATATAAAGATAATCAAATATTAAAAGAAAGAAGATGAAAGAGAGCTTATTCTGGGTAATTAAGAGAAGTCTTAATGAAGTGGTATGCCTAGAATGAACCTTGATGTGAAAAATGAGGTGCACAAAATTTTCTCTGGCATGATAAAGACATGCAGTTTATTTGTCTTATTTTGTAAGAAATAGGCTATTACTCATGACAGCTGCGTACTTGAAAGAAAATCTGTAACTTTGAATTAAAAGTATTAGTTTCAATAAGAAGAGGCACAGCAGTGCAGCGGTTACCATTGCCACCTCAAAGAGCTTGGATCAAGGGTCACTTCTTGTCACCCTACCTTAAATATTTATTAGATATGTCACACTGGTTGTATTTATAGCTAGTTGTGCTACTCGTCCAAGATGAGTTGAATTCTAAGCAAACAACGATGACCTCAGCATTAACATTTGCAGAGCACCATACAATGCATATATGTCTCTGTTATAGGCCATTTGATATGGGATTCATGAAAGCAGTGTAAATATTTGTGATGCACCAACTATTACAATGACAAATGCAATGCATTTTATTACTAAAAGTGCTTGTGATGCACCATTTGTTGGAATGACAGTGATAGACACACAGATACACAGACATTTATCCTTTTACCAGTAACCACACAGTGCACGATAACGTGCAGTGAATACACTTGACTTGAGCATTCGTAGTTTTCATACTCTTCCTCTGTCACTGTTTAGCATTCGTTTGCTCAGAGGTTGATGCACTTGCTGCTTCCTTTTCATCGGCATCCTCTCACGTTAAAACTGATTAAGTCAGTGTTGATGTTGCAATTACTTAGTACGTTTTCTGTCATTTTTCACTTAATCTGCCACTTAAGTCTTTATTAGAACATTAGAACACTAGATGAGAACAGGCCATTCAGCCCAACAAAGCTCGCCAGTCCTATCCACTTATTTCTTCCAAGAAAACATCAAGTTGAGTTTTGAAAGTTCCTAAAGTCTTACTGTCTACCACACTACTTGGTAGCTTATTCTAAGTGTCTCTCATTCTTTGTGTAAAGAAAAACTTCCTAATGTTTGTGTGAAATTTACCCTTAACAAGTTTTCAACTGTGTCCCCATGTTCTTGATGAACTTATTTTAAAATAACAGTCTTGATCCACTGTACTGATTCCCTTCATAATTTTAAACACTTCAATCAGGTCTCCTCTTAATCTTCTTTTGCTTAAACTGTAAAGGCTCAGCTCTTTTAATCTTTCCTCATAATTCAACCCCTGTAGACCTGGAATCAGCCTAGTCGCTCTTCTCTGGACCTTTTCTAGTGCTGCTGTGTCCTTTTTGTAGCCTGGAGACCAAAACTGCACACAGGACTCCAGATGAGGCCTCACCAGTGCATGATAAAGGTTGAGAAGAACCTCCTGTGACTTGTACTCCACACATCAAGCCGCTATATAACCTGACATTCTGTTAGCCTTCTTAATGGCTTCTGAACACTGTCTGGAAGTTGATAGCTTAGAGTCCACTATGACTCCTAAATCCTTCTCATAAGGTGTACTCTCGATTTTCCGACCGCCCATTGTGTATTCAAACCTAACATTTTTACTTCCTATGTGTAATACTTTACATTTACTGACATTAAATTTCATCTGCCACAAATCTGCCCAAGCCTGTATGCTATCCAAGTCCTTCTGTAATGATATAACGGATTCCAAATTATCTGCTAATCCACCTATCTTGGTATCATCTGCAAACTTAACCAGCTTGTTACTTATATTCCTATCTAAATCATTTATATATATTAAAAATACCAGCGGCCCTAGCACTGACCCCTGTGGAACACCACTCTTAACATCGGCCAGTTCTGATGAGGTTCCTCGCACCATCACCCTCTGCTTCCTGTGTCTGAGCCAATTCTGCACCCATCTAAAAACATCACCCTGAACTCCCACTTCTTTTAATTTGATGCCCAACCTCTCATGTGGCACCTTATCAAATGCTTTCTGAAAGTCCAGATAAATAATATCATCTTCTCCACTTTGATTGTATCCTTTTGTTGCCTCCTCATAGAATTCCAGCATGTTAGTAAGAGACGACCTTCCTTTTCTGAGCCCATGTTGACTGTTCAGAATATCTCTTGTCCTTGCCATGTGTTGCTTAATCTTATCCTTAATAATTCTTTCCATTAATTTTCCTGTGTTGCATGTTAAGCTTACTGGCCTATAGTTGCTTGGATCTGCCCTGTCACTCTTTTTATATAATAGGATGATATTTGTCATTTTCCAGTCCTTCAAAATCTCTCCAGTGTGCAGTGACTTCCTAGAAATATGTGTCCAGGGTTTATGTATGTACTCACTAGCCTCCTTAAGAACACAATGATAAATATTATCAAGTCCTGGTGATTTGTTTGATTTCATCTTATTTAATCTGAGCAGCACTTCTCCCTCTACAATTTCCAAATCCCTCAGTACCTCCTTAGTAGTTGCGTTTACCTCTGGCAGGTTATCCACTTGCTCACTTATAAACACCTCAGAAAAATGTAAGTTTAGGGCATCCGCTATTTCACTGTCAATCTGCATCAAGAATGATTTAAGATATAAAGAGGTAGGGGAAGTGACGGCGAAGGTGGTAGGGATGAGAACGACACCCATACACATGCACCACACGGCCGCTGCCGAGAGTTGATTCTACAATAAAATAAAATAAAAATAAAAAGAGGAATAACCTTGGAGGTCAATCATCACCCCAAAAGCAGACAGTAAACGTCATGTAGTACCTTCTTCTTCTTTCGGCTGCTTCCGTTAGGGGTCACCACAGCTGATCATCTTTTTCCATATCTTCCTGTCCTCATCATCTTGCTCTGTCACACCCATCACCTGCATGTCTTCTCTCACCACATCCATAAACCTTCTCTTAGGGCTTCCTCTTTTCATCTTTCCTGGTAGCTCTGTCACGTAGTGTATGTCTACCAAATTTCAGGTCAAACGGTTTGTGAGCTACAGGTGATTTAAAATCCTGGACAGACAAATGGAGAGCCACGGTAGCATATTACATATAAAGATTAAGGTGGAGATAACCCAGGCTACACTGAGTACTCTGGCTAGTATAAATATAAATACGTATTGTGAAAGCTGGCCCGGACACACACAGACGGACATCATAAGTTCACCCAACACACTGTTTATTTACAATATTTACAAGTTTTGTTCACGTGCAACCCCAGTGCCTCTTGCACTCCCCCAAAGTCCAGGGCTCACAGTCCTTGTGCCTTTTCTCTGGCCGCCTCCTGTCCTCTCTCCAGCTCTGCCAACTACCTCCCGACATCCACCCATGACTGGAGGGAGGCGGCCCCTCTTATAGGAACCTGGATGGGCTCCAGCTGCTTCCTGGCAATTAAACTTGGCCACACCCCTGTGTGGCAGAAGTGCCGGCTGCGCACCCGGAAGCCGTCCGGGTGTCCCCTGTCGTCTCCCCCCGGCACTTCCTGGTGTGGCGGAAGTGCCAGACTCCCGGGATAAATAGGCACTGGGGCGCCGCCTGGCGGTGGCCACGGGTCCCTACAGGGCTGGGCTTCCAAGCCCTCTACCCAAGGCCCCCAACATAACCAGGAGGGACGCCTCCGCGCGGTCTGGAGGAGGCACAAGCCCTCCTCTCGTCGACCACAGTATATATATGTACAGTATATATATATATATATATATATATATATATATATATATATATATATATATATATATATTTGTACACACACACTGTGGCAATTAAGGGGCAACTGTGAAGAATTTCCTGGAAATTCACCCTGTGACTGGCTTAGGTAAACATTTATTTTTTCCAAGCGCCCCATGATGCCAGCCTGACATCACACAGCTTTAGCAGCCATACATAGAACTTTCTTGCAGGGCTAATGTAAGATCTTGGTGAAGCTTCTTTGGCTATACATGATGTCAACACCCGATCAGTACTCCAGCCTTGCATCCTGCACTCAAGAAAAACAACAACAACAACAACAATGTTTATTTATATAGCACATTTTCATACAAATAACGTAGCTCAAAGTGCTTTACATGACGAAGAAAGAGAAAAAAGACAAAATAAATAAAAATTCAAATAAGACAAATAAAGAAAAAAACTTGAAGTGTTTTCATTTGAGAGGTACATCAGCTGACCATAGTAAGAATATTATGAGTACTGCCACTGGACATTTAACATTGATCTCTGGGCGCTGGAGCCTTAAAGGAACCCTCCTCTTCCCCAAGAAAGAAAACCCATATCCATCCATCCATCCATTATCCAACCCGCTGAATCCGAACACAGGGTCACGGGGGTCTGCTGGAGCCAATCCCAGCCAACACAGGGCACAAGACAGGAACTAATCCTGGGCAGGGTGCCAACCCACCGCAGGACACACACAAACACACCCACACACTAAGCACACACTAGGGCCAATTCAGAGCTGCCAATCCACCTAACCTGCATGTCTTTGGACTGTGGGAGGAAACCGGAGTACCCGGAGGAAACCCACGCAGACACGGGGAAAATATGCAAACTCCACGCAGGGAGGACCCGGGAAGCGAACCCGGGTCTCCTAACTGCGAGGCAGCAGCGCTACCACTGCGCCACCGTCCTGAAAACCCATATGACCCTGTGAAATAATAATAAGATTTATGACTGTTTACAAGGCATTCCAATCTTCTTCAAGGAAAAAAGAGCGCAAAGCATCTGCACAGAGATGTAGCAGTGCTACTATCAGTTAGAACTGCATCTCCCAGCAGTCCCTGCAGGGGCTGTTGTGATCAAAGGGGGTCAGAGGTATTTAAAAGGAGGGCAGGTGTCCAAGGGGAGGGAGGTGTTTTTTTTTGTTGTATTTTGTGTGTCGTTTACCTGTCGGACTGCCTTCTGTTAATTAAGCCATATTTAATCGCTGTGTCCTGGATTGTACTCGTTGTTGGGATCTGGATCATCTGTCTACCTGTGTGCTGAGGACTGATTGTGGATTCATTGGCTTCCCCGCAGGAAAAGGAGCGCTCCTGAACCATCCATTCATCTTCACCCTTACAGTGTCTACCGGTAGGACTGTTTTTTCATTCCCTTACAACATACAGATCTCTGGACTTACTCTCGTCATCTCTCATTACATCCGGTGTGGTTTTCCATGGACTTAGCTTTGTGGAGTTGTGTTTTTGTGTTTAATGTAATATCGCCGTAGGGGTACAGGGGTGGTATTGTTTTCATTTATATTATTTAATGTCATTATATTCTTTAACTGTTGTTATTCCCCAGCGTGCTTTATTTTGTCTCTGTTTGTGAGTGTGTGCGGGCGGGCCAAGGCTGGGAGTGTCCCTGGGATCCTCTATAAAAAATAAATAAATCACCGTCATCTTGACGGTGTGAATCTTAACGGCACTGGACCGCTACAAAGATCAGAAAAAAAAACAGGCATTCGAGTGACACCTGGTGCCAGGATTTCAAACAGTGGAAACAGCCTCCACTTTGTGGTATGAGGAGTCAAACTCTGTGAGCGTAATGATATATAGAATTGTATTACATTTGTTGAATTATGTTTGTGGTTATCATGCCGGTTGAATGTTTTGTTGGAGGCAGAGTGTTGGATCACATCGTTGGCCACAATAATCAGTCTAACGTGGTTGACAGGCGCTTCTGTAGTCGTGGACCCTTAAAAGACCATGGCACCATTATAAGCCATTCAAAACTAGTATTTTTGTGAATTTCCCCTTTGGATTAATAAACTATCTATCTATCTATCTATCTATCTATCTATCTATCTATCTATCTATCTATCTATCTATCTATCTCAGTTCCTCCTTCCCTTTTGACTTTGTCCCACCCCCAGCTGGGACACCCAGGAGGACCGGAGGAGGGCTTGTACCTCCTCCAGACCGCAAAGGGGCGACCGCCTTGGTTGTATTGGAGGCCAGGCGGTACCCGGTGCCTGAAGAAACCTGGAGCCCAGCACTTCCTCCACACCAGGAAGTGCTGGCGGGAAGAAGACAGGGGACACCCGGAGGGCTTCCGGGGTGCGCAGCCGGCACTTCCGGCACACTGGGGCGTGTCTGCGGAGGAATGCCGGGAAGCAGCTGGAGCCCATCCGGGTTCCTATATAAGGGGCCGCCTCCCTTCATTCAGTAGCGGAAGTCGGATGGAAGAAGAAAGGAGCTGGAGAGAGGACTGGAGGCGGCCAGGAGAAAGGCAGTTGGACTGTGAGGCCTGGACTTTGGGGGATCGATGCAAGAGGCAGTGGGTTGTGCACTAACTGAACTGTAAATATAGTGTAAATAAACGTGTGTTGGGTGAAACCAAAGATGTCTGTCTGTCTGTGTCCGGGTCAAGGTTCACAACTTCAATGCATTTCGTGGAGTTCGGCAAAGAATATTTCAGTGATTCTGCGGAACTGCATGGTTTGCTCGCCATTAATGACTAATAATGGCAAATCAAAAATAATTACCACAGATGACTGAAAGCATTATTTGAGTGGAATAAAGTTGGATGTTATACTTTACTATGTTAAACATAAAACAATCTCAGCAGCATCTTTTCACAGTCGTATGCAATGCCAGAATTAACCGAAATGCTGAGACAAATGAGAAATGTTTCTGCTAAATTTACCGTTACTATTCCCATCTCACCAATATGTTATAATATTCAGAAATACAGATTTTTTAATCTGTATTATAATGTTCCTGCATTTTTTCATGAGGTACTTTTTAGATATGTTTACCAGACAAGGTGCTATGTATTATAAAGATTGGAAGGTAATAAATTAAGAATGGAAAGATAAAAAAGTTTTATTAACTCTCTCTGACTGATTTAATGTGCAGTCCGCCACAGTTTAGGCAATATGACACGCATACATTAAGGATATAAAAAAAGCAGTTGATCAAACGACGTTGAAGGAAAAAACTAAAACAAAACACATTTACAGAAGTGAACTAAAAGCATATTGGCTTTTGCGTGTGTGCATTAAAAGATCAAATGAGGGAAGCAGTGGGCCACAGCAGTAGAGATGCTTAAAGCAGTCATATGCTGAAGTGTGTGCTTTTCTTATTTACGATGCCAAAAAGGTCTGAGGATCTATAAAAATAAATAGATCTGTGTGGCACATGTAAATAGTTCCATACATCTGTGATTTTTGAAAATCATCCTATAAAAGAAACTCAAAATGTGAAACCCCGTCAGCTATCAGATTTTTGCTCTGTGTATCAGACTTTGCCTGAACTTGCTGTTATTTTTTGCAACTTCAAGATTATAATATCGACATTATTAAAATATTGCAACAGAAATGGTGATTTGCTTTAAATGATGTTAAACTAACCTTGTAAAAAATAACAGAGTGGGTTTATTTTTTGACAATAAAATTGTTTATCAGTAATTTCCATAAGGCATTGTGGGTTTAAATCCCCTGTCTGGACATTTTCTGTGCAGAGTTGGAATTTACTTGTTAGTGTAAATGCTAATTGGTCCTTCATGGGTGTGTATGCGAGTTGACCCTTTAATGGGCTGGAGTCCAGTTTAGGGTTGACTCCTGTGTTATACTCCAGTGCCTCCAGGATAGGCTTCTGCTCTCCAAGACCCTAAATTGAATTAAGTGGGGGGTCTTTTATGTTGTGTTAATTTTTGTTGTGAGTGGCATAGTAGATAATGCTACTGATTCACAGCTCCTGAGCCCTAAAGTCAATTGCAGTAGGAGTCAAGTGAAGACCTTTTGTTTCCTGGAGCAGAAAGAATTGACAGTAGCTTAACATCAGCAAAACCAAAGAACTGGTTATTGACTTTCACAAAACCAAAGAGCCTCCGTGTCCAGTCAGTATTCAGGGAATGGATGCAGAGGTGGTGTACTCCTACAAGTACTTGGGGGTCCACATCAATGAAAGGCCGGACTGGTATCAGAACACAGAGGAACTATAGAAGAGAGGGCAGAGCAGGCTGTTGTTTCTTGGGAGACTGTGTTAATTTAATGTGGGAAGTGACATCCTGCACATCTTCTACAACTCTGTGATGGCCAGTGCACTTTTCTATGCCGTGGTGTGTTGGGTTGTTAATATCACTTCAAGTTAGGCCCACTGAATCAAGAAGCTAATTCAAAGGGCAGGCTCAGCCATGGGATGTACTCTGGACAACCTGGAGATAGTGGTGAAGAAGAGAATGAAAACAATAATGAGCACCGTTATGAACACTACTGCATATCCTCTTTCTGACACACTAACACTGAGGACTTTCAACCAACAAATTACTCAGCAGGAAACGCTACTGGGGCTCCATCATACCAATGGCAACACGCCTGCCTACTGCCTCACTGGGACTGCCAAGGCAGAATATTCCTTCTTTGTCATCTTGGTGTGTGTTCAGACCATAGTGTACAGTCTATCTATCTATCTATCTATGTCTTTTATATAGTGCATTTCATATCTGTTATTATATGTATTTTTTTATTGTTGTCTATCTATCTATGTCTGTGTCCATGTCTATGTCTTTTATATAGTGCATTTCATATCTGTTATTATATAGAATTTTTCATTGCTATCTATCTATCTATCTATCTATCTATCTATCTATCTATCTATCTATCTGTCTTTTATATAGTGTATTTCATATCTGTTATTATGTATAATTTTTCATTGCTATCTATCTATGTCTTTTATATAGTGCATTTCATATCTATTATTATATATCATTTTTCATTGCTATCTATCTATCTATCTATTATAGTGCCTTTCCTATCTATCTATCTATCTATCTATCTATCTATCTGGTGTGTTTTTAGACCTATACGTATATATACATATAATTAATGAGCTTCTTTAAAAAAACAAAAATCACCCTGGGGACAAATAAAGTTTAATCTATCTATCTATCTATGATTCAAGAAATAATTACCTTCCATAAAAATTGTGGTTTAAGACTTGAAAATTGTGCAAATTTCCCATTCGGTTATTTGTTTAATATATGTAGTGATTAGAAGAAGTGCAGTTTTTCATTGTTCAAATTTAGATGTCATCATTTTTAATCTCGGTAATTGAACATAATTCAAAATTTCCAATTAATGCCTTACACAATGCATTCTCCCATGCTTATATTTACCATGATTCATATTCAAAGTATAGATAAAAGAAGATGTTTAATTGCATATCATTATGGTTAAAGATAAACATCTCTGGATTAAGAGATACCCTTTTCAGCAGAAGTTGACTCATGCAGCAGAATGAATGGCGGCGAGGATAACTCATGTAAACACAGCTTAAAGAAGCCAGAGATAATTAGTTTAGTTTAAAGAGACTGTAAAAAATATGACAACATAACTCACTTAACAGGCCAAGGCTTGTTAGTTTACATAGCTTCCTTGTGCTTTTAATAATTCATCACTATGAGCAAACTTGAAATTTACATAGAAATTTCTTAACTGCGTATGACCACATGTTTCATCAGTTACAACTGAAAAAAACAAAGATAATAAAATGTTCACTGTTACCGTATTATTGCTAAAAACCTTACATATTTATTTGCATATCTTTAGTCAATCAAAACTTTGTTTTATTCAGTTTCTTCCATCTTCTTTTTTGTACAACAGCTTGTCTACTGCTCATGGTGGCACTGACCTCTTGTTACAAATTGTTTCTTCAAACTAATGCTTGATTGATTAGCACATCAGCATCTCTGCCGTTCAGTTCACTTAATTTAAATGACACTGACAACAATACTGTGTTAAATACTTTAATAGGATTCTTCTTATTTTAAATTGGAAATTGGAATATACTAGTGCCCACCTACAGTAGTGTGAAGGTGTGGCTCAAGATTTGGTTTGGCAACAGGTTTGCCTCAACTTTTGTTTGACACTGATCACAAATTAAAAAAATGTAAGGTTATTATATTATCTTTCCTTTTTCTTAAGATGTTTTGCCCAATGCAGTAAGATGGGGATCCTATCGCATCAGGAATCAACCATGGATGAGTGATCATGTCTAGTGCAGATGATTAATATTTATTTGCTGTATAGAGAGATAGAGACGTTAAAAGAAGGCACTGATAGTCACGACCACATGAGACCAGGTGACGGGAATGGTGGAGAGCTGTCAAACATAGTAGAGATGCTGCAGAATGTTCTTGACTAAGGTGGAGGTGGTAATTGACCACGTAAGGCCAGCCAACAGGTGTACAACAAGAAACTTGGTGTTCTTGACCAATTCCACCACCGAGCCCTCGATGTCCAATGGGGTGTGAACAGCATGAAGTCAACAATAATCTCATTCATCTTGTCCACATTAAGAGATAGATTTCTTAAATTATTTGATACGCTACACATACTTTAGAGGAACAGTCAAATTTTTCCATCTTTTAATAGCAAAAAAATCACAACGAGAAATGCTGCTTTCATAAAAATCTGGTCAATGAGCTGAAGGATGAACTCAAAATCCCAAGAATCAATGAAGAAGCAAGAGCTATGAAAGTTTACTCTTCACTATTAAAAGATTGAAAACATGAGCGTTACCCTTAAAAAGAAGCTGCATGTGTTGCAAATTACTTGTGTATTTCCATAAGCATCTTCACAAAGCATTTTGTTACGAAGACATCGCCAAGCTTGAAGGTTTCATGTCATGTACTCTCCTCAGTTCATACTTAAGCTCAAAGGACTAGCTCTGTCCAAGCTGCGTGATGTAAATGGGGCACACATGGACCTTCTGCAACTTTCAGAAATGACTTGGGAGGCAAAGACAAGACTAAAATGAAGATAAAAAGAAAGATGAAGTGTGTTGAAAAAAGAGAGAAAGAACCCAGCAAGGACAACCCAACCTAACCGAATCTCCTGATGTTCTATCGGAGATCACCTGGAGAAATAGTAGAATTTATGAAACATCTTGCAGTTTTACTCTTTAGTCTTCCATCTAAACAATACATAAGAAGACTGCTGCTCCTCCAAATCTGCCTTCAAGGGTTTAACCATCACAGCATTCTAAGGGAGCCTGACAAAGTGAAAACCAAGCAAGGGGAGTTAATACATGAAAACAGATGACATTGTTGATGATATTTGTAAATTAACAAGAAAATAAGCTTGACAAACAAAACAACGTTTCATCATCAGATAGTAGCATTGTACTTGTAAATTACGCTTTTCTGTTACCTGAAGAAAGGAGCAACTGACAGGGAAACATGGATGGGAACGGAGATTCAGTATATTACTATTACGAGGGACGTTCAAAAAGTTTTCGCACTTTTTTTTTAACTCTGTTAAGAATATCAAAAATAAATTACATCACTTTTCTACATTGTCACCTACCTTTGTGACGCAGTTTTCCCAGAGCGTCATACCAACTTTTTAATGCTGTCAGCAAAAAATGTTTTTGTCTGTGCGCGTAGCTTTCAAATCATCATCTTTCTTCATTCCTCGTAGTAGTGGCTCTAGCTGGATGTCCAGAGTGCTCTGCATCTGTCACACTAGCACGGCCATTTTCGAACATTTCAATCCACTCATAGACGACTCTACGAGAGAGAACTTTATCTCCATATTGAGCACACATACTCAACATACCTTCTGCCCACAAGAAGCGTATGACAGAACGATGTTCCTCTTTGGTGCAAAGCCATCTTCACTACAGGGTGACAACTCTTATACTAAACTGTGAGGGCAGCTGATTTAACAGACAGAACTAGTCACATGATACTTTCAGACACAACCAATTACTACTGCTCCTGCCTTCACTGTTTCCAACGAAAATCTAAAAGTGCGGAAACTCATTTAACGTCCTTTGTATTATTGCTTATGAGCATATCAGTAAATGCCAATGATATGCAGCTGTTCCTGTCCTTCTGTCCAGAGGACCACATGGTATCAGCTAGAATCTCTACCTGTCTCACTGACATTACCATCTCTAGTTCAACTTGTTAATAACATAAACATTGTTATCTCAGCTCATCTGCTTATTCAACACCTTCGATATCTCTGCTCAGCTTGGCTTATTATTGCTAACACCCACCAAGTCTATGGGAATCCTTGAAGTAGTGATCAATGACCAGCATGTTCTTCACTGACCATGATGCAATGATCTCTCAGTCTTGCATATTCACTCTGTACAACAAACACAAGATCAGACCATATCTGAAGGGGTATGCGGCACAACCCCTGGTCCAGGCTTTGGTCTTGTCGCCTCTCAAATACTACAGTAATCTCCTGGCAGGAACTCCAGCATGTGCCAGCAAGCTGCTGCAGATGATTCAAAATGCAGTGGAACATCAAGTGTTCAACAAGTTGTGGTGGGAACACGCCACTCCTCTTTTCAGATCATTATTTTGGTTCCCTGTAGAAGTACATATTAAGTTCAAATCCTTAATTCTTGCCTAAAGAGTAGTCAAAGGGTCGGCACCTATACATATGGAAACACTTGTGAGGTTCTATGTTCAATGCAATAAAATACAAATTATTTCTTGTAATAAGCTCCTACATAGTAGATAGATATGTAATTTTTGTCCCTTCCATGATCTTCTTGACCCGCTAGTAACAAACAGTTCACTGTTTCAGGGAACCATAGCCTGTGCTTGCAGCATCAAGTACCAAGGCTTCAAGGCCAAATATATTCACACAAGCAGGGCCGTCTTAACAGCATTACAGGCCGCCTGGGCAAAGCAGTTCACTGGGGCCCCTATCTACACAACCACTTACAGAAATAAAAATGTAAAAGGTCAATAAAATGAAACATATATTTATTGTATTGGTACTTCCAACAAAATCAGTGTTTAAACATTTAAAAACATGCTGTAGAGCAAAGATTAATCAACACAAATGTTTGAACAATATAACATGAGCCTTGAAAAACACCAAAATTTCAAAATGTAAATGATGCTCAACTGGTAACCCATTCAGACGGAGATGGCACAGTATGAAATTACGATGAATTTTTATTATTAAACAAAAATTTCCAAAAATTCTTTGCAGAGAATTGATTTGAAGTGACGTTAATATATACGCCTTTACGTTATGTAGTGCGTGAGAGCCGTACACAGGCATGCACATGAGGTGCATGCAAAGGTGACCGTGATACTAAATCAGAGGTGAATGTCCACTTGTAACACACTAACAAATATTTATAGTTTAGTATAATATTTATTTATTGACAGCTAGTCACAATATACATACTGTAGATTAGCATGGGGCCACTACTTGTGGGGCCCCGGGCAAATGCCCAGCATGCCTATGTGTTAAGACGGCTTTACACACAAGTGCAGGCTCAGAGTGATGTGAACAATTCTCAGCTGAAATACACATATGTATTTTACTAATTACTAACTACAGACGTGGTGCACATATAAATGCAGACTTGTTCAATCACATAGAGAACAAGGTAGGAGCTGATTAAACATAAATGGAAACCAGCATTATCTGTCCATTAATTAACTGATGAACTACAGTTGACAATGGAGATTAGAATCGTAAAAGAGAATGTCAAAAACAAAGTCACAGTCCCGGAGATATCGGCCAACTGGCCGCCCCGGTTTTTCTATAGTGGAGTCTGTGCTGGCTGTCCAATCAGATGAAAGAATCTTTCCATCTGATGATTTCAACGTTACTTTATCTGAGATGAACAGATAATAAGAAGAGAAACAGAACACACTCAGATCTGCTGAAGAATAGCATCTGATGACGCCACCTCAAATCTCAATGGAGACTCTTTGCATGTGTAGCTCCTCGATAATGGCGGAGATCAGAATTGTAAAAGAGAAAATCAAAACAAAAACACAGTACAAAACAAGTCAAAAACAAAGTCACAGTACAATACAATACAATTCAATTTATTTTTGTATAGCCACACAAGAAGTGCCGCAATGGACTTTAACAGGCCCTGTCTCTTGACGACCCCCTATGACTCTCCAAGAAGACAAGGAAAAACTCCTAAAACAAAAAACCCTTGTAGGGAAAAAATGGAAGAAATCTTTGGAAAGGCAATTCAAAGAGAGACCCCTTACCAGGTAGGTTGTGGGTGTCAAAAAGAAGGGGGTAAATACAATACAATACACAGAACAGAACAAATTCTCAATACAGAATAAAAATAAAAAAACATTACAAGTACAAGGAGTACTCGAGTACTGCACACCCTCATTTGAAATGCTAACTCCCTCATTGTGTTTCAGAAGCATTTGAGAATTCTCTTGTTTGACAAATTTGTGTTGTGTTTTTATAATCTAGGAATTGTAACCAGCTTGCATTTTGTTCTGAGCTGTTTCTTTGAGATGATCAATTTAGTAACCTTGTTCTGTAACACTTGCTCTCAAACAGTACCCCAGACAGCTGTTTGCTTGATTATGTTGACCTCTTCCGTAAGTCACTTTGGAAAATGCTGTCTGCTAATCCAGTGCTTCCTAAACTCGGTCCTGGGGACCCACTATGGCTGCTGGTTTTTGTTCCAACCAGCTTCTGTTTTTAATTGGGCTCCTGGCTTAATTAAGTCAACTGTTATTTGCCAAGTTCTGTGTTTTGCCAACAATACAGAAATTAGAAAACCATCCATCCATCCATCGTCTAACCCGCTGAATCCGAATACAGGGTCACGGGGGTCTGCTGGAGCCAATCCCAGCCAACACAGGGCACAAGGCAGGAACCAATCCTGGGCAGGGTGCCAACCCACCGCAGGACACACACAAACACACCCACACACCAAGCACACACTATGGCCAATTTAGAATCGCCAATCCACCTAACCTGCATGTCTTTGGATTGTGGGAGGAAACCGAGCACCCGGAGGAAACCCACGCAGACACGGGAGAACATGCAAACTCAAGCAGGGAGGACCCGGGAAGCGAACCCGGGTCTCCTAACTGCGAGGCAGCAGCGCTACCACTGCGCCACCGTGCCGCCCAATTAGAAAACTATGTTTGAAAAAAAAAAAATATATATATATATATTGTCAGGGATGCCGGGGTAACGACCCTGCCGGGACGCAGTGAGGGACTGGATGTGGGTCTACGCCCACCCTGGATCACGTGGGGGCTGCTGTCCTGGTTGCTTTAGAGGCCATGGAAGTCCCACCCTGCAGGGGCCCGTGGTCACCGCCAGGAGGCGCCCCAATGCCTTGGGGACCTGTTACCTCAGAACGTCCGCCACACCCAGAAGTGCTGGGGAACATTGAAAAGGACACCCGCTGAGCTGCCGGGAGAATAGCCGGCACATCCGGCACGCTGGGGCGTGGCCAACGGGGGAGTGTCGGGAACACCTGGAGCTCATCCAGGATATGGATAAAAGGGGCCGTCTCACTTCATTCAGGGCTGGAGTCGGGTGGAAGAAGGACGAGGCACAAGAGGAGTGTGGAGGCGGCCCGGAGAAGCAGGCATTGAGTGGCCAGGACTGTGTATTGGGGTTTGTTGTGCACGGACTGTGTCTGAGTGACATTTAACTTGTAAATAGTTGTGAAAATAAACGTGTGGTGGTGGAAAACAACATGTCCACCTGTCTGTGTCCGGGCTGGGTCCACAATATATATATATACAGTATATATATATAAAAATATGCCAGTAACAGAGGAGTGCAGTGAATACACTTGACTTATAGTTTTCATCCTCTTTTTTTCTTTCTCTGTATGTTTACCTTTGGTTTGCTCAGAAGCTGATGTGCTTACTGCCTACTGAGCAGCTCTTCTTTTCTCCACCCTAGCGGCCCACTTCTTCTCTTCTTTCGTCTGCATATTTTCATATTAAAACTGATTAAGTCAGTGTTTGTGTTGCAGTTACTTAATACAATTTCCTTCATTTTTCAGTCTGCCTCAAGAATGATTTAAGATATGAAGAGGTAGAGGAAGTGACGGCGAAAGTGGTAGGGCTGAGAATGTGCTGCACGGCTGCTGCCAAGAGTTGATTCTACAATAAAATACTGTAGAATAAAAATAAAAAGAGGAATAATGCATTTTTTCGCGTTAGAACTGACTAAGTCAGTGTTTGTGTTGCAATTACTTAATACGCTTTTCCTAATTTTTCTCTTAAGCTGGCACTTAAGTCTTCAATCTTCCTCAAGAATGATTTAAGATATGAAGAGGTAAGGGAAGTGACGGCAAAGGTGGTAGGGATGAGAACGGCGCCCGTATGCATGCACCGCACGACCGCCCTGCTGGCCGCTACCGAGAGTTGATTCTACAATAAAATAAAATCAAAATAGAGGTAACCTTGGAGGTCAATCATCACCTGGAAAGTGGATGGTCGACGTCACGTAGTATATGTGTACCAAATTTCAGGCCAATAGGTTAAACAGGCTGCAAGCTATAGGTGATTTTCTTTTTAACAATATTTTCATCTTGATTTTCATTCTACTTGTCCAGGTTTTCTAATTGTTTAATTAATCCATTATTTACTAATTAGTGGGTCTGACGCTAAAGTAGTTGCAGTCTGTGATCATTTAGTGTTTGCCTGGGTGTCTGTTCTGTCTGACTCCGACTCTCTTGATTCACTAACACAATGTCTGACTTGTATCTCAGAATGGATGAATAGTAACTTTCTCAAGTTAAATAAAGAGAAAACTGAAATCTTAGTGATTAGCAATAATGGATACAATGAGGCTATTAGAAATAAACTGGATACATTAGGATTAAAAGTCAAGACGGAGGTAAAAAGCTTAGGGGTGATTGTTGACTGTAATCTGAATTTTAAATCACATATTAATCAGATCACTAGGACAGCATTTTTTCACTTAAGAAACATAAGTAAAGTTAGACCTCTTATATCACTGAAAGATGCAGAGAAATTAGTTCACGCGTTTGTTTTCAGTCGACTAGATTACTGTAACGCACTCCTCTCAGAACTACCCAAAAAAGACATCAATTGTTTGCAACGAGTGCAGAATGGAGCTGCTAGAATCCTAACTAGGAAAAGAAAATCTGAGCACATCACCCCAGTTTTGATGTCACTACACTGGTTACCTGTGTCATTCAGGATTGACTTTAAAATACTGCTTATGGTTTATAAAGCCTTACATAATCTCGCTCCATATTATATATCAGAATGTCTGACACCTTATATTCCAAATCGTAACCTCAGATCCTCAAATGAGTGTCTCCTTAGAATTCCAAGACCAAAACTTAAAAGAAGTGGTGAGGCGGGCGGCCTTCTGCTGCTATACACCTAAAATCTGGAATAGCCTGCCAATAGGAATTCGCCAGGCTAATACAGTAGAGCACTTTAAAACACTGCTGAAAACACATTACTTTAACATGGCCTTTCTATAACTTCAATTTAATTTAATTTAACTTAATCCTGATACTCTATATATTCAGTTCATCATAATAACTATTCATGGTAGCTCTAAAATCCATACTGACCCCTACTCTCTTTTCTGTTTCTTTTTCCGGTTTCTTTGTGGTGGTGGCCTGCGCCACCTCCACCTACTCAAAGCTTCATGATGCTCCAACAATGATGGACGGATTAAAAGGCAGAAGTCTACGTGACCATCATCATCATCAAGCTCTTCCGTGAGAACCCTAAATCCAAAGAGGACTGTTTCATTTATGTTAGGTAGAATGCCCAGAGGGGACTGGGCGGTCTCATGGTCTGGAATCCCTACAGATTTTATTTTTCTCCAGCCGTCTGGAGTTTTTTTGTTTTTTCTGTCCCCCCTGGCCATTGAACCTTACTCTTATTCGATGTTAATTAATGTTGATTTATTTTGTTTTATAATTGTGTCTTTTATTTTTCTATTCTTTATTATGTAAAGCACTTTGAGCTACTGTTTGTATGAAAATGTGCTATATAAATAAATGTTGTTGTTGTTGTTCTGCTCATTTTTAATTGTCTTTAATAAGATACAACAAAGGGAGAAAAATTATAAGGAAATCAACAAAAGAGTTAAGCCATTAGATCGATAACAAAAGGAGACCTATTTCTAAATGTCTTATAAATGTAATAATCATGCTGCTGTGCTTTTCTGAATGTAGAATAAGAGAAAAAAATAGCAGCTAATTAAATGAGATCAGAGTTATCAGTTGTTGTCACTGATTGTGAATCTGGTTGGAACAAAAACCTGCAGCCCCAGGGGGTCCCCCAGGACCGAGTTTGGGAAGTCCTGTGCTAAGCAAATAAATCTAAATATAAATGAATGAATGAATTCAAAAACCAGATGAGCGCTCTACCCAGCATATGATGAACAGAGCGAGTTGAGGATGACATACTATCATGTAATTCTGGGCATTAGGACCACGGCTGTCAAACATGAATCTTGTGCTTAGTTATTAAAGCTGTAGTCAATAAGTAAGGTAAGGACAAAAGGTTTTAGAATGATCTCATGGTTTGTAATTATGTGTTAATTTGAAGTGGGTTTAGTTCATCTGCTTCCCAAATGCCATATGCAACTTGTAAAGGAAACAAAAATGTTGGTAAAACAGAATGTGAATCCGGAAAGAAAGACAAGATGTGTTTAATTTAAAGAAGGAAGGAAAGATAGCCAATAATGGATCATTGGTTAATCGAGGGCAAAGTACAGAATGGGCCGTGTAAGCCAATTTTGATTAACTTTGAAAGATTATATAATTTTAAAGTTATGTTCACAGTAACCTTTCTGGATTTTTTGAAATAGTTAATGGTACCAGTAAAACTACTTAATTGCAGGTGTGATTATAATCTAGCAATAGAAGACGTCAGTGTCACAGGCTAATGCACATATAAAAATGTAATATTACTTTTTCCGGAGAAATAATAGCATCTGAACTGTCAGCAGCATTCCAAAGCTTAGATTTCACAACAGGTATTTGAGAAGGAGAAGCATATTTTATTAAAATGTGAATTCATGTCATTTACTCATCTACATTTCTTAACACTATAGGCTCATCTTTTTTTAAACAGTATAGATGAGCAGTGTTGACAATTCTTAACTTTATCCACTTGTTAATAAAGCAGATCTAAACAGAAAGGAATTCCACAGAGCTTTGAAATACAACTGGCACAGGTTTTCAATAGAAAACTTGGCTGCGCAAAAAAGAGGAGAGTTCAAGTATAAAAATCAGAGCTTTTTTAATGGCCGCTGGCAGTGAGCAGGGTGGATGGGGTGTGAGGTTTACTAAAATACTTTTAGTTCTAATTATCATGCAAAGCGAGAATATTCTACTATTTTAATACCTTTAATATCTGATGTTTATCTCTGCTGCTTTACATGCGTGCAGACATTGCCAGCAGTGACTAAATACATGGAGAATGCCTTCTTTATAACAAAAACATAAATAACTACGTTGATTAATCACAGTGAGAAAAGCTATAAATTGTGCATTTTCATAACAGCTACTTGCTTTTCTGAAAATTATATTTTTTTATATGTTACTCACCGCATGCAGTTTATAGGGATGGTAGAAAAAATAACTGTAATCTCAAGTTTACATGCAGGATGGAGATGATAAAACATTTATGACAGAATTGAAGTTAATGGTGACCAATGCTATACAATTGCAAACAATGTGAAAAACTCTTATAAAAAAAATAAAATCTGACGATACTCATGTTGTATAATCCAAATGTCAGTTATTCAGACATACGTATGCTCAAACCATGCAGAACACTCACATTTTTTCCTAAAATACTGTTAAACAGATACATTGGCAGTCAAAGCACTTTTGGAGCTCTAGGCGGGGTTGATGCACGTCACCTCTCGTTGTCCGTAACGGGTAGTCGGTATTATTAGACTACGAGAACCTGTAGGGGGTGTCCGCCTCAGTGTCCAGAGTGTGTGCTGCTTCAGTAGCACAAAAAAATGAGTGCCCCTTTGCTCAGATACTGCAGACTTTAAGGAGCATGCACCCCTTGGTGTATGTAACGTGGTTACTTTTACTTTCATAAATACCACCCATCGGGTATAGAATTTTAATCAATTAATGATCATTTTTATAATTTAATATAAGCATAAACATAAATGAAGTTGTAACAATGAATTATTAAAATCATAAGGAGAAGGGCTAAAGGTAACGAAAGGGTTGACTAAACAGGGATTAAAGCTTGGGCACGTGAGGCTTTTGCCTGATCTAGAGGAGCCACCAAGATAGTCGGTAAAAGTTAAAATTAAGTAGATGTGTAATGAGCACCCCCTTAAAAACCGAGAACAAACTAGAGAGAAAGCCCAAACACCCCTATTATGAAGAGGTGATAAGATCAATGAGAAAACCTGAAGGACACCCCTATACTATTAAACAAAGCGATGTTTAGAATAATGGAAGAATCAACATGCATTCAAGTTAGTGGCGGCTCTAGTTGATTGGCTAAGATGATAGAAGTCTGCATATTAAGAGTCAGACGAGGTGATGTATTAGATGAGATGGTAATAGGGAATGAAATGTTTCTTATTTGAATTGTTTCTTAATTGTTCACTTACTTCTATAGCACATTTTCTTACACAGGATGTAGTTCAGAGCAGTTTACAGGATGTCCAGAGGAAAAGTTACAAGAAAAGAAAAACAAATTAAATTAGTTAAGAATAATAATGAAATACCAAAAAAAAAATCAATATAAACTTGCATAAAATAGATATATAATTACTAGCAAGGTGGAGTCATATATATATATATATACCAATACATTATCTAACCCGCTATATCCTAACTAAAGGGTCACAGGGGTCTGCTGGAGCCAATCCCAGCTAACACAGGGTGCAAGGCAGGAAACAAACCCCGGACAGGGCACCAGCCCACCATAGGACACACACACACACACACACACACACACACACACACACACACACACACACACACACAGCACGCACTAGGGACAATTTAGGATCACCAATACACCTAACCTGCATGTCTTTGGACTGTGGGAGGAAACCAGAACACCCGGAGGAAATCCATGCAGACATGGGGCCTCCAAAGGTTATTCCTCTTTTTATTTTTATTTTATTTTATTTTATTGTAGAATCAACTCTCAGCAGCAGCCAGCACGTGCGTTCAGGAGCCGTTCTCATCTCTACCACCTTCGATGTCACTTCCTCTACTTCTTCATGTCTTAAATCATTCTTGAGGCAGATTGAAAAATGAAAGAAAACATACTAAGTAATTGCAAAGCAAACACTGACTTAATCAGTTTTAACATGAAAAGATGTCCACGAAAGAAGAGATGAAGTGGGTTGCCAGCCCACTGCAGGGATATATATATATATATATATATATATAGATATATATATATATATATATTGTCAACGGCACCCGGGCACAGACAGGCAGACATTTTGTTTTTGCACAACCACCACACGTTTATTTACACTATTTACAAATTATTGGTCACAAAGACCCCCAAATAATGGTCACAAAGACCCCTAAATAATGGTCACAAAGACCCAGTTCAGTGCACAAACCCCAAACAACACAAAGTCCTGGCCACAATGCCTTTCTTCGGGCCGCCTCCACTCTCCACTGCTTCGTCCTCCTTCCACCCGACTCCAGCTCTGAATGAAGGAGACGGCCCCTTTATAGCTGACCGGATGAGCACCTGGTGTTCCCGGCATTCCTTCGTTGCCGCCCCAGCGTGGCGGAAGTGCCGGCTGTCCTCCCGGCTGCTCTCCGGGCGGCGTTATAAATCTTCCCCCCAGCACTTCCTGGTGTGGCAGGAGTGCTGGGGAAACAAGTCCCAAGGCATTGGGCGCGTCCTGGCGGTGACCACGGGCTCCTACAGGAAAAGGCTTCCATGCCCTTGACCCGTGGTCCCCAAAGCAACCCGGAAGGCGAACCCCACGTGATCCAGGCAGGGCTCTGACCCTCTTCCGGTCCGTCCTGGCGTCCCGGCCGGGTCATGGCCCCTGGCATCCCTGACAGTGCCCCACAGCCAGCGAAGACCACTCGTGGGAAAGAGCGACCCGTCCCGCGAGGGCAGCAGAGCCCCGAAACGGGTCCCACTCGAGGATAGCCGGGGTCCGGCCCCGCACTCCTAGCAGGGACAGGGGCGGAGACACAAACCGAGCACCAGCCCTTGGTGCATCCCTGGGCCTCGCACAGGTTGTGCTCCCCCCTTTTACCGGCACCCCGGGGCCTCCTCGATCGGCACCCCCTCCGAGACCTCCAGCGCCCTTTGTTCCGAGCCACTCGTTCCCCCGTAGGCTCCTCCAGCTGTGAGCGCAGCTGCGCACCGGCAGAGAGATCATTCCGCTGACGGCCCAACATCAGAGGGCTGTTCCGCCACGAAAGGCTTCCATGCCCTTGACCCGTGGTCCCCAAAGCAACCCGGAAGGCGAACCCCACGTGATCCAGGCAGGGCTCTGACCCTCTTCCGGTCCGTCCTGGCGTCCCGCCGGGTCATGGCCCCTGGCATCCCTGACAATATATATATATATATATATATATATATCGTTTCACGACCATAATTTGTTCCAAGACTCTGGTTGTAAACCAATTTGGTTGTGAACTGAAGTCATTTCCCCCATAGGATTTATGTAAATACAATTAATCCATTCCAGACCGTACGAACTGTATGTAAATATATTTTTTTTAAAGATTTTTAAGCACAAATATAGTTAATTATACAATAGAATGCACAACGTAATAGTAAACTAAATGTAAAAACATTGAATAACACCTTGAACAGAAAAAACTAACATTGCAAGAGTTTGCGCAATAGCGCTACGAACCGCTCACTAAAAACACTTTTTTTAATGAGTTTTAAGCACAGGGAAAAAATAAACATTTGAAAAAACAGTAATTTAATAAACCACCAAGAAATGTAACATTGCAACAATGCACGCTACGAACCGATTGCTGTAAACAGAAGTGAAGTGGAGGTTAAAATCCAACAGAAAAAAATCTTCATTAAATACGTGGTTAAAACAATGCTCAGATCTGTCTCTTTAAAAACAAGCCCAGTGCACTCTTTAACTGCCTTCTTGGCCTTATGCGTCCAGCTGTCTCTCTCTGTCGTGCGTGCGGTGTGTCTCTCGCTCGCTGCACAGGGAGAGACTGAACACATGTGGAAATCATCGGCACACACAAACCGAAAGGGAAACTGGCTTGTTCGTATACCGAGTGTGTGGTCGTGAAATGATGCAAAAGTTTGATGAACCTTTTGGTCGTAAACTGAGGTTCCACTGTATATATATATATATATATATATATATATATATATATATATATATATATATATATATATATATATATAGTCAAGATGAACACTCCAGATAAGCTGGTGAAAAAAAAATCTTCAAGGGTTCAAAGCCAAAAGACCACCCAGTCAACACTTGGCATTTTACTTAACATAAAATTACTTAAGTCGTTCCTTGTTGCTTCCAGGCCTTATCCCAGAGGGTTCAATGCAGTGGTGCAGAATACCAGTATAGGAAAAACAGAAAAGAAAGCAGAAAAAAACAGGTTTAGTTATGAGGTTAGTTAACAGGTTAGTAATGATCGCAAATCTATGAAGAATATGATCGTTCTTCACATTTGTAGTCTAGCTACAATTAAAATGTAGCTATGAGAAAGCCAAATTAAAAAAGCAGCACCAAGAAAAGACACAAAAGTAATTTAGCTACTTTAAATACATTTTTAAATCAAGTATTATTATGAAAACAGACTTTAAGACCAAAATGGGTATGAAAAAGATTTTTAAAATAATAAAACTAGAAAAAGTTTAAATCAAACAAATTTCTTAACCGATTGTACAACTTTGAACTGAAAAGCAAGAAACAAAAGAAGAATGACCTAAAATATAAACTTTAATAAATCAATTTATAGGTAGATACTGAAAATGGGATGAACTAAAATATAGATTAATAAATAGAAGTTCAGCTCATGCTTTTGATTTTAAACTTCTTCTTCTTAAGGCTGTTCCTGTTAGGGGTTGCCACAGTGGATCATCATCTTCCATATCTTCCTGTCCTCATCATCTTGTTCTGTCACACCCATCACCTGCATGTCCTCTCTCACCACATCCATAAACCTTCTCTTAGGTCTTCCTTCTCTCCTCTTCCCTGGCAGCTCTATCCTTAGCATCCTTCTCCCAATATACCCAGCATCTCTCCTCTGCACACATCCAAACCAACGCAATCTCGCTTCTCTGACTTTGTCTACCAACCATCCAACCTGAGCTGATCCTCTAATGTACTCAGCAGAGTACAAGAAAAACAATACATACAAGTACCACAAGTAACTAAGACACCGAAGACATTGCAGCAACAAACTAAACAAAGATAAACACATGGTTTAAAATGTCCTCACGCATATTTATCTCTAAACTGAAAAAAGAAACAAACATTTCTAATCACAGAGCCTACTAGTGCTTTGTTTACTCATCCAGCCCTATGTGATCAGGAAAGAGTGCATGCCTGCATAAGCTAGTTGCTACTGAGCAAAAAGTAATTTGTGTAACTGTTAGAATTTGGCAAACATTATTAGTATTTCATTTATTTTTTTATTTTGTGCATGATGTTTATTAACATTATTACATTTCTTACTGTAGAATTTAGTTATTATGTTTTGTGGGTTTACTGTATCCTCATTTTATGGCTTGGTTACCTAAAAAGAATATCTCAATAACACTGCTGCTCCGCCTATACTGGAAAAGGCAGTTCAATTTAAGCAAAGGATCAGGAGAACCATAAGCCAAGTCTGGTTCGTAACTTAAAATCCTTCCTATGCTCTATCGAACCAATAATCATAAACCAGAAACCTTAGGGGAAATCCGTTGGGCTACTGATGTGTCAAGTATCTTGTGCTGGTCCCATTGGAGACCAGGCCCACAAGATAGCAGTTCCCATAGCAAAACAGAATTTAAAAAGATGTGACGAGCAAGAATGAATTCTACAAAATCCTAATAGAAGTGAAAAGGGAATGAAAAGAATATAGAATAAGTTTGTAAAAAAAATTATAAAAATCCTGAACTACAACAAATGCTATGTTGAAGTCATGCAAACAATGGGACAATTGACAAGCACAATCAAGAAGAAAGAATCAAAGAAAAATTGACAAAAGCACACAAAAAATACAGATGTGCACTTAATTGGCTATCAATCCCAACAGCTTCTTTTGTATGGTATCAGTGTGACAACAAATGAAACACACTTACAATTTTGTAAATAGTATGAGATAAGAATGGCAGCATGCACCAAAAAGCGGGGTGCTTCCATTCTGTCTAATTAACAATTCAACTCATTTAATGGAAGAGAAAATAACACAATGAACAGCTGGATTTACCATGATAATGTGCATCTGTTTTATATTTTATGGTGTGATTTGTGGTATGGTGGAAAAAACATGGGCTAAACTCATAGAAAAGTAACAATATGGTGTTGCCTCGAAAGCATTTGAGTTTAAAACACAAGGTTTTTAGTTCAATCCCATCCTTTGACTCTCACTACATAACCCTGAACAGGTCATTGTTCTTACTTATTCTCTGACTGTGAAAAAGTAGTCAGTACAGCTCTACTGTATTCCAATCTTCAAAGTGATCTTGAATACACAGCAAGCCAAATTTAAAACAAAAATAATAAAATAAGGCCTTGGCACACAAACTATGAATATGAAAATATATTTTAATATAACAACACTTAATAAGTTAAAAATAAAATTGTCAGACATGATCTCAAGGTGACATTAAAGTAAATATATATATATACTTATATAAAATAATTTGTATTAAAAAAACAGCAAGATTAGAGAACAATGCTAAATGAAAAGATCACGGCAAATCTATAGAATTATTTTTATGGTAAATGCAGCTCCTGAGTCATTCTGATATGCCCCGACATCTGTTTGCTGAGTACGATACTGTGTGGTATGTGTTTTAATTATGTTTAACAACCAAATTTATGACATCTATTGGCAAATGTACAAAAACTCTATTATACTGATAGAACTACATTCCTTTACGCTTAAAAATGTTTAGTAATGCACATTTGGGCAAGATAGGAAGCTTTGGCATAAACTGTTATTAGACACTACAACCGCATCTGCATGTTTCTACAATGCAGTCCATTAAAAACGCACCTAGTAATTAGCCATCTAGAAGTTAGCGAACAAAGTTTTAATTAAAGGTTCAGCCTGTAAACGCATTACTTACTATAAACACTAATTCAGTGAAAGGCATTCCAAGTGTCTTGCACATGCCTAACTTTGCACAGTTATTTCATTTTTCATTGTACTCCAGAAGTAAGATAAATCAAAAGTTGCTTGCCTTCAAAGATTATTTTGTTTTGTAGTTTGGGCACATTTTTATAAGATCGTTAATTATTATCATTACCACCAACTGAGTAGGATCATAATAATTGCAATAACACCAAAGTATAAATTGTTGTATAAAAGTTTTTTGGTCATTAATCTGAGAAAAATTCAGTCAGATGTTTCATAGCAGGCCTTTGGCATTTCTTTTTTTTTTTTTTCTTCGTATTTTGACAAATTGAAAGTGAATAAACAGTCAAAAACAATATGGCACATCTCAGTGCCACGTTCTTTATTGTATTATCTCATATCAACTTCTGAAACTGCTTTTCCTGGTGAGGATTGCAGCGGCAGCAGGACAAACAGGTCAGCCCAGTCTTCCCTGTCCACTGCAACAGATTCCAGCTCTTCCTGGAGAATTTCCAAGAGATATAACCCTCCAGCATGTCCTTGGTCTGCCACGAGCTGCTCCAGTGGGAACCACCCTTGACCATCCTAACAGTATGTGGTGTCCCAACCATGTCAACTTGCTCCTATCAATCTATAGGATATTCTGAGGCTTGCAGTAGTTTTCTCCCTATCACATAGTACCAGCCCTGCTAAATAAAACGAATTCTGCTACTTATACTCTTGATCTCATTCTTTCAGTCATTACCCAGAGCTCAATGCCATAGGTGAGGACAGGGATATGAATTGAAAGATTTGTCTTTAATCTCAGTACCCACTTGGACAGGTACAGCTCCCACAGAATAGGTCTTTTCGCTCATATCCACTTGTCGATTTTTCATTCCCGTCTTTCATCATTTGTGAACAAGATTTAACTACCGTATTTTTCGCTCCATAAGACGCACTTTTTTCCCGAAAAGAAGAGTGTAAATGGACCCAAGTGCAGCCATGCAGTGGGTGACAACTCAGCACCACACTAATTCAGATGGAATGAAACAGTCGCAAGTTATTTATGGTGGCTGGAGTGCTAATCCTGCCACCAACCCCCAAGTTTTCCCTGCAGGTTGGAGGGCCTACATGCAGGGCTGAATGCAGATTAATGTCATACCCAGGTTGGAGCAATTGCAGTTTAAGGGCCCTGCTTAAGGGCCTAATAGAATAGAGCCACTTCAGGCATTTATGGGTTAGGGTTAGGCTTAGGGTTTAGGGTAAACAGGAGTACTAATTCAGCAGTTCTCAAACCTTCGTATTTCACGTCCCCCTTTTCTACCTGGAATAATTCTGCGCCCCCTGCATAATATATGATAGATGAGAATAACCCATGATACAACTAAAGTATGATACTCGTGCTGTGTCGCGGTATCCTATCATTTTTATTTCCATAAGGTTTGCATGTGTTCGGCTAACTTCAATGAAATATTTGCAATTTATTTTTTTAAAGTGCTTTAACAACTGTTAAAATGCCTTGTGTGGTTTTTGGTAGTAATTCTAATCCCAAAAACAAAGAATAAATTATTTATTCTTATTTATTTTTTATGTAAATAAACGATTAAATATGTTTTAATTTTTAAAAATCTCGTAAACGAGGACACAGATGGAGTCAATCTACGCGAGACGAACATATTTTCGTCTGACAAATATTATACTGCTCTTAGTTTTATCATTAAAATAACCCAATACGCAGTAAATTATTTAACTCAATTTGGCAATCACACCACATTATCACCTGATCTACTGTTACCCAAATGTTCACGATAGATACCGATACCGATACGTCTCAAACTTTCTGGATTGAAAATACGGGACTATAAAAGCAGCTGCAGCGTTCATTGGATTTATGCTTTAGAAATGTTTTATTTTAATTTTAGTTCTAATGCATTCATTGTGATTATAAACTTGTAAAAAATAAATTTTGATATTATGTTCATTTATTCGACACCCCCTTGAACAGCTTCAGGGGCGTGCCCCACAGTTTGAGAACCACTGGAATGATTAATAAATTACCTACAAATTTCGGCACACTAAAGACACTGATTGCACCACGATAAAGTTGAATAATGCACCTCAATCAATTTTGGCGAATCACAACATAGCCTTCCTCTTTGTCGTACCCCCTGAAATGCCATCTCGCACCCCCCTCAGGGTGCGGGCACACCAGGTTGGGAACCTCGATTTAAAGCCAAAGTAAAACCCCAAAAAAATTACATACAGCAACCAATCATAAGAGTTTCACCCAAAAATCACCTGGAACCAAATTGCCTAAAGGTATGAGCACAGAATAACAAGATGATGGAAGAAATGTCGATAAACTGGTTTCTTGGGCATGAGAGGGTATGATACAAAAATTTGAGATCTGCTTATTATATGGGCTACTAGAAATTGATTCATGAATGACGTAGGGGTGAGCATATTCTGAGGTAGATGAGGAATACCTTTGCTTCTCATCAGAGTTGTTTGGTGGTAATGTAGTCGGTAGCCATTGCTTAGAACTGTGGAGCCATGAGGTTGCAGCAGTAACTTTGACACCACCGTGAGCCTCACATATAATTAGACACGTTAAATTCTGGAGAATTATAGTGTGTCTTGACTGGGTACAGCTTTCTTTACGCACAACCTCTACCTCTTTATGTGAAATAAGAGTAACAACGACAAATTGAATGACCCTTGTCCAGGTTTACCAAGCTTTGCTGCTTACACTCCAAATTTTCATTCTCCACTTTCAAAAGTTTCAGTCATTCTTTGTTCCCATGTAAGCTAAAGTCATTCAAACCTCATTTCTTCCTTCTACTGCCATCACAGGTCACTTATTTTCCATTTTCAATAGAGGTATTTCTTGTCACCACATGATGCTCATAAATTTGTTCTGCCAGTTTTTGACTTGTCTTCCTTGTGATGAAATAATGCATTGTCATTCTTACCTCATACCTTTGTGCAGGAGCCCTACCCTGGTTAGATTATTAGTTTCTTTATTAACTCTCATTATAATACTAGAAATTTATAAAGGTATCCTGCAGCATATGGGAACGGCATCATTTGGATTTACTTGTGGTTTGGGTGGAGTATTTTTTGGAGACGCTGTGTCATGGCTCTTGTTTACAATCAGGGCTGGAAGGTAGTGGGTGAAGCGAGGGCTTGTGCTGCAGTCAGAGGGGACTTATGAGATACTTTAAATCTTACCCACAAATGGAAAGAGAAGGAGGGGAAGAGATATCAAGCATCCAACCTACACATTTTAAGCACGCAGCTGGGACCTTATGAGAAAGGCGAACATTGAGGCCTTCAGAAAACTTCAGAGGGGAACAGAAGAAGATGGACTTTAATTAAGAGTTTCCATTAGCCGATTGACAACAGAAGTATTACTGGCGCTCCAGGCGTCACAGAGTGAGTGCTTAAGAAAATGACTGATATCGGATATGCAGCATCTTTTATGCTTAATGGTATGAACTGCAAGTGTAAAAGTATTGCAGTTTGGAATATTGTCCATCCAGCTCTTGTAGGACTAAATATTAATTTGATTCGTACATTCACACACAAATTTTACTTATTTTATTTTGCATTGGAATTGATGTGATCTTGTTGTTTCTCATGTCATAACATTTTTGTTTGGTTTTTCAGTACAAGTGTGCTTGCATATATTGATCTGTGTTATTTTTTTCAACTGTGTGAGAAATGGCTTCCAATGATATAATAGCTATTTTTACGTTTGTAAAAGGGGAGACCAAAAAGGATAAAGAGTTAGGGCACCCACCTTGATGACCTTATATTACTGAAGCTTTTGAAACCAAAAAAGTCAACAATCATGGAGACGTCTTACCAGACGAGAGTTGAAGATTGACCTGGAAACAAGATGTCTGTTTTCTGAGCTATGTGGTCATGTAGTCAACGGGCAGGTCCAGGCAGATGGAAGAGGGAGGAGAAGAGAAGGCATTATTACACAGCATCAATCCGTGGTTTGGCGGGTAATTAATGTCACCAAAGCCCTGATGCTGTCTCTCATGCGCACATGTGTGACGCCATATATACATTTTTGGTCATTTATGTGTGTCTGCTTTTATAGAAGACATTTAAGAAATGGTTACAGCTAAACTTGTTAAAATAATAGCTGTATGTGGTGGATCTGAGGCTAAGGATCTGCGCTTCTATCTGGAAGTTTGCTGGTTCAAATCCCATTACTGCCAGAAAGGATCCTACTCTTTTGGGCCCGTGAGTGAAGCCCTTAACCTGAAAATTGCTCCAGAGGCTCTGTACAAATGCTGACCCTGCACCCTGACCCCCCCAAAGTCATGTGAAAAGAAAATTTCCCTTCAGGGATTAATAATGTATATCAAAATAAAGAAAAAATGATTAGATTTAAGTTTTGAGCCAAACTAGATCCAGCCAAATCAAGATATGAGCTGCTTATTTACTTCATAGCAACACATGGACAGGTGCCACATTGAGATTTTTTCTAAAAAAAATGCGGTGCTATAAATTGCACACCACACTTAACCTTTTATTTGCAAGGTTCTGAGTTTTCTCTCCATTCAGTGTTTGCCCTCAAACTTTGTCTTTTATTTTGCTCTATTTTCATCCATCCATCCATTTCCTAACCCGCTGAATCCGAATACAGGGTCACGGGGGTCTGCTGGAGCCAATCCCAGCCAACACAGGGCACAAGGCAGGAACCAATTCTGAGCAGGGTGCCAACCCACCGCAGGACACACACAAACACACCCACACACCAAGCACACACTAGGACCAATTTAAAACCGCCAATCCACCTAACCTGCATGTCTTTGGATTGTGGGAGGAAACCAGAGCGCCTGGAGGAAACCCACGCAGACACGGGGAGAACATGCAAACTCCACGCAGGGAGGACCCGGGAAGCGAACCCGGGTTTCCTAACTGCAAGGCAGCAGCGCTAACACTGCACCACCGTGCCGCTCTTCTATTTCCATTATTTGATTTTTGATTTATTATTTTTAAAAAGAGAAGCTTGTATATTAAAATCTAAATTATACTTATCTGTATGTGTGTACTGCTACTATACAGGATTGTGGAGTTGTTGAGAAAAACCTTTCGACAATGTGAAACCATTTAGGCTGAGACTCCAGATTTAGTATATACTAGCGACTGGAAGACCAATCAAATCGGGCTACAAATTCTACATTTGTGAAATCCATACTTGCAAATAATTATTTGTTTTTTTAAGTCCTTGAAATGATTTTGTTATCATGGCCCTGATTTGTGCTTAAAATAGAACTTTTCCGCTGATGTAATGAAGAGCTGCCTGTTTAAACGGGGCTGCGAGATGTGAACTCAGCTGTTCGACGCACCTCATTTGATTTTTTCCGGCATACAAATTTTCAAAACAAACCGTATTTTCTGACTCTAATCAGAGTCGAAGTAATAATTATGTTGGCATGGTCATTTTAGATCTGAGTTTGACTAAAATTTAAACAATGACCGTTGTTAATACCCAGCCATCATTACTTACTGTAGTTTGCCAATAGATGTCAGTAGGATGGATGTCAAAACCGAACTGCCCAAAGATAGATTTCGACGTACCAAGCAAATGGCGATATGTTCTAAATTACTTACAGTTCTGGAGCAATCGAAGGGTTTAAGTCAGTCGACGATGATAGTCCTGAAAGTACGCCGCACCAAACCAACGTTCCAAAAACCAACCGAACTTACTGTTATCTGCTCGAGTGAACACCGACTTACTATACTTGGCCGTCCAGCGGCGTCACTGAAGGATTCGAAAATCCTTAGCCAATCATGCAATACTACATCCGCGTTTGCCATGTTATGTTCTAACTACACAGCTAGAGTCCCAATGCATGGTTCTAACTTGTATTGAGTCTAGTTATTGACGCGAACACCATACATATGGATAGTATCAAATTATATATAAGGATAAATGCCATCTCTCAAACCGCAGCTTTCATTGGAGGCATTATTGATTGCTGATTTGTTAACATGCTTTAGTCCGGCACACTTACGTCATGCCGCCACCTGTACTCACAATACGTTGAAAAATGTCTGGATTGATTGTTACGTTTGATTAACACTTTGGAGGGGGGAGTAAAATTAGGTTGACATCAAGGGGTATAGGGCAGCAACCAGATGTACACGTTGACAAAATTCGGCATTACATTATAGTTCAAGTGTGTTTAATAGAGGGCAGTTAGCTGCCTTGCTTTAACTTTGAGTCTCTGCACATGTGCAGAGTAGCATCGAGTATATAATGTCTTGCACATTTGGTTTTTTGTAGTTGTAAAATGGCATCATCATATGGCAAAACACCAACATGAATGCGGAAACCAAAGTACTCTGTTGACAACATTTTGCATATCATTGCTGAATCGAACTCTGACTTATCAGACTTTGGTTTTGATGCCAGTGATGTTGAAAGCAATAACAAAATGAGGTACTGTACCTACAACACCCGATCTGTCCCCAGCTGATCATAGTGATGAATGCGTTCGTGTAACTGATGCACCTACAGCAACATTCACCTGGGAGGACTACGCAGACATAGATCCGTGAGAGGCAAGCTTGCTACCAGAGTTCACCAAATGCCCAGATTGTGAAATATGCAGCAACAGACACCAGTAACAGTGTCACCAGTATAACACATACTGCAAGCAGTGTACTGTGACAATGCATGTCATTGGCTACTTCAAATGTTACCATGCCTTGCAGGATTATGCAATGTAATTGGTATGAGAATTCACATACTGTAGAGGCTCATGGAACATAAAATAAATTTTTCATAAATACAAAGACCTCATGGTGCTTCCTGTTTTGCTATATGGTTGTGAGACATGGATGTTATCCAGTGACCTGAGGCGAAGACTGGCCTCCTTTGTTACCGTGTCCCTTTTGAGAGTCCTTGAGAACTGCTGGTTTGACTTTGTGTTGCTCATGGAGTCCCGAATGAGGCACATTTACAACAACAACGTAGCTCAAAGTGCTTTACATGATGAAGAAAGATAAAAAAAATTACAATTATGGAACACTAATTAACATAGAATAAAAGTAAGCTCCGATGGCCAGGATGGACAGAAAAAACAAAACAAAAAAACTCCAGACGGCTGGAGAAAAAAACAAAATCTGCAGGGGTTCTGAGTCCACGAGACCACCCAGCTCCCTCTAAGCATTCTACGTAACATAAATGAAACAGTCCTCATTGTATTCAGGGTTCTCATAGAAGAATTTGATGATGATAGTCAGGTGGACTTCTGGTCTTTAATCCATCAATGTAAGGATATCATGGTGCTTTGATCAGGTGGTGGTGGCGCAAATCGCCACCACAGAAAAAAGGAAAAAGAACAGAAGAGAAGGCAGGGTTTAGTAAGGATTTTGGAGCCACCATGAATAATAATGAAAATTAATTGAATATGCAGGGCATCAGAATTTAACTAAGATGAAGCCATGAGAAAGCCATGTTAAAGTAATGAGTTTAGCAGTTTTTTAAAGTGCTCCACTGTATTAGCCTGACAAATTCCTATTGGCAGGCTATTCCAGATTTTAGGTGGATAACAGCAGAAGGTCACCTCACCACTTCTTTTAAGTTTAACTCTTGGAATTCTAAGTAGACATGCATTTGAAGATCTAAGGTTACGATTTGGAGTGTAAGGTGTAAGACATTCTGAAATATAAGAAAGAGTGAGATTATTTAAGGCTTTGTAAACCATAAGCAGTATTTTAAAGTCAATTCTAAATGACACAGGTAACCACTGTAGTGACATCAGAACTGGTGTGATGTGCTTGGATTTTCTTTTCCTAGTTAGTATTCTAGCTGCTCTCATTCTGCACTCGTTGCAATCGATTGATGTCTTTTTTGGGAGGTCCTGAGAGGAGTGTGTTACACTAATCTAGCCGACAGAAAACAAAAGCGTGAACTAATTTCTCAGCATCTTGCAGTGTTATAAGATATCTAACTTTTGCTATATTTCTTAAGTGAAAAAATGCTGTCCTAGTAATCTGATTAATATGTGATTTAAAATTCAGGTTACAGTCAATAGTTACCCCTAAATTCTTTACCTCCGTCTTGACTTTTAATCTAAATGCATCAAGTTTATTTCTAATAACTTCATTATATCCATTATTGCCAATCAATAAAATTTCTGTTTTCTGCTTATTTAGTTTGAGAAAATTAGTACTCATCCATTCAGAATCACAAATAAGATATTTTGTCAGTGAATCAAGAGTGTCTGGGTCGTCAGGTGCTATTGATAAATACAGCTGTGTGTCATTGGTATAGCTGTGGTAGCTCACGTTATGCCCCGAGATAATCTGACCTAACGGAAGCATGTAAATCGAAAAGAGCAGCGGACCCAGGATAGAGCCACCATATAGAATATCATGTGTCTTTGAAGTATAATTACCACAACTAACAAAGAATATTCTACCTGCCAGGTAGGGCTCAAACCAATTTAAGACACTGCCAGAGAGGTCCACCCATTGACTAAGGCGATCTCTAAGAATATTGTAATATTGTGATCATTGGTATCAAATGCAGCACTCAGATCTAAGAGGGTGAGAACAGATAAACCTTTACCTGCATTGTGAGGGAGCATCAGTTACGGCACTACGGGCATGTGGCACGATTCCGCAAGGGTGATCTTCATTGTTGAGGATATGTCCAAGGGGACATCCACGTAACACCTACAGTAGCTGTGGCAGATAGAAGGTCATTTTCAGGGGGTGGGACTGGACCGCCTGTTTGCCCGGAATGTTGCCAACTGGGATCCCAAGTTGTTTCGTCGTGTGGTGGGTGCTGTACCAGTGCATGCTCCCCAATCTGTCATAAATAAGTATTTTATGGTGAGTTATATGTGAAACCATTGCTTTATGTGCTTTTCAGTAAACTTGAGTTTTTTGGAACAAATATTCAGCCTTGGGCCAAAAATGGGAAAAGAAAAAAAAAATTAGCCCTCAAAAAGTTTAAACCAAAACATTGCAGGGTCAAAAACATAAAATGTCACACAATAATGTGCAACCCAGAAACCTGGGTGTTGACTTACAAAACTAAAAAAAGCTTAATGATTTAAATTATTAGTCTAAAATTAGCTCAAACATTTGTATGCTCCGGTTTCCTCCCACAGTCCAAAGACATGCATGTTAGGTGCATTGGCGATCCTAAATTGTTCCTACTGTGTGCTTGTTGTGTAGGTGTGTGTGCCCTGTGGTGGGCTGGCACCCTGCCCAGGGTTTATTTCCTGCCTTGCGCCCTGTGTTGGCTGGGATTGGCTCCAGCAGACCCCCGTGAACCTGTAGTTAGGATATAGCGGGTTGGATAATGGATGGATGGATGGATTTCAGCAGACACAAAAAAAAAAAAACTGTTGAAAGGTCATCTGTTTTTAAGGTGTGTGGAGTTTGAATGAGGTTCTGAAATAAATAAGCTCTTGATCCAAATCAAGGAAGACGTTCCTGATCATTGTTATCACAGGACACGTCAAACCCTTTTTTTCTGGTTTTCAGGTGCTACTATAAACCAGCAAAGCGAAGAGTGCACTCAGGCAGCAATGAAGTAGAGGTGAAACTGAGGGAAGTGTGCTACAGATGCTAAGATGCTACAGATGTTCTGTCAGAAGGTTGTGGTGAGCTCCCTCTTCTACGCGGTGGTGTGCTGGGGAGGCAGCATAAAGAAGAGGGACACCTCACGCCTGGACAAACTGGTGAGGAAGGCAGGCTCTATTGTAGTAATGGAGCTGGACAGTTTGACATCCGTGGCAGAGCGACGGGCGCTGAGCAGGCTCCTGTCAATCATGGAGAATCCACTGCATCCATTGAACAGGATCATCTCCAGACAGAGGAGCAGCTTCAGCGACAGACTGCTGTCACCGTCCTGCTCCACTGACAGACCTGCATTTTTATCACTCTTTAATTTAATATTGTTCTTTATCAGTATGCTGCTGCTGGAGTATGTGAATTTACCCTTGGAAATCTATCTATCTATCTATCTATCTATCTATCTATCTATCTATCTATCTATCTATCTATCTATCTATCTATCTATCTATCTATCTATCTATCTATCTATGTTGTATAGTGCCGTTCACATCTATCTATCTATCTATCTATCTATCTATCTATCTATCTATCTATCTATCTATCTATCTATCTATCTATCTATCTATCTATCTATCTATCTGTCTATCTAAAGAAATTGGTGCTTTGTGAAACTTTCAAGAGGAGTAAAAATGCAAAATCGCACTATGCAGTCACTTTATATTTGCTGTTTCCCAGGATCCTATTCCCTTAATGTTTATCTCTAAACCTCATATTTGTTTATACCAAGAATACAGTGCAGAAATAAAATAATATTGGAAGGAAGCACTTGAATCTTACGGCTCACCTACTTATTTTCATTTTAGAGCAGAACAAAAAAAGTCAGACTCAGAGCTACTATGTTGGAATACAGTTTACTGGGCCATCCTGATACTGAATGTCTGACTGAGCAAATTCCGGTAAATACTTGGGATATTTAACCCAGAATTCCCTAAGCTGTATTTGTGTCTGTCTGACTTTCCTAATAGTAGGTTAGCAAAAAGATTGTAAAAACGACATGGCGTAAGCTCTAATTAATAAGTGTAAGCCAACTGTTTATAATGATACCTTTTGGCAATATCTTCAGGGAGGGTCCATTTTAGTGTTGTATTTCTTAGTTCAAATATACTTGTCATCTGTTGCTTGGAGTTCCTTTTTTTTGTTGGGTGATCAACAGCCTGACAAAGCCAATATCCAGTCCTTCTCGAGTCTTTATTGTGCACCTATCTATAGATCGTATGGATTTAAGGTTAAGCCAGTGATTTAATTAATGCATTTCAAGATATGACACAGCCTCCTATTCAGAAGCATCGGGTATCAAATTTTCTTTCACTAAGTGTCAGGCTACTCTCATGTTGTTAGGCCCAGGAGCCCTTGGCATCAGTTGTTTGCACCTGTTAAGACCTGTTGGCAAAGTCTGCGCCTTGTTCAACACAGCTCAAATTGGAAAATCGTGTGTCTAGGCTAGGAGGCCTGTGGGTAAATGCCTACAAAGGGTTTAGCTTTGCGTTTGCAAATTCTTCAGCAGCAGATGTGTTTAATTATTGCCATAAACACTGGTACATGGCTATTTCCCTATTGCACAGAGATGCCTATAAAGACGGTAAACAGATTGTATAACAAAGTGCTCTATTGCTGTCAGCAACGACTCTGAAAATAAAACACTTCCCTTTGACTCTCAATTGGCTGACAGTCCACACATAATGAATAATAGCTCCCGGGGACCACGAGAAAGATGTGTGGGAAAACTTTAATTAAAAGCTTGTCAGTACAATTTTACCTGAGTGACATCACATGATTGCAATCTTTTTGCCAGTCTTTGTTGTCTGTGGGATAGCAGGTAGCTCTCTTGTTTTGCCGAAAGCAAACAATTCAGACCTAGTTTAAGAGCTGTGGAAACGTAATGTTGCCAACAAAGTACAATCCGTTTTTGTAGTTCTAATGTCCTAATTAGCAATCCATGATGGGATAATACAAGAATTTTCTCCAGCAGACATAAAAAAATGACGTGCGCGAACTATCGAAGTTCTTGGCGAGCAGTTGCCTACTTCTTTAAGTTGTTTTAACGTGGACTGATGTACGCTTCTGTGTTCTTATTCTCGCAGAGAGACATGCTTAGATATGCAGAAGGTATCCATCTCCTTAACACAGCATGACAGCAACTGGAAAAAGCAAGTCATAAAAGAAAGGCTGGCTAAGGAGCACAAAATAAAATGCATCAGCTGGGAGAAGGAAAAAAAAGCATAAATCAATTCCATTTAAGAGATGTAAAGATTTCTACTGACTTCGAAGAAGCTATAGCCCTTCAGCTGCTGTGGTTTTGAAGTGGTGTTAATAAACTAATTGCATCAAAAAAATCAGTCTCAGTAGTCCTCATGTGTGATACCTGTTACAAGAAGTTAAATATGCATTATTAATCTGAATACGACTCCAGAAGTAGAGCTACTGCCTGCCAATCATTTATGGGATAATGGGGTCCTTGTAAAAGTTTTAAAAAAGCTATAACAACTAGCGGTGCTCAAAATATCCACCTTCATAAATGGAGATGTGTCTGTGTGTCTGTCTGGTAACTGTGTCTCTGTCATTCCAACTGAAGGCGCGTCACAAACTTTTGTAATAGTAAAATGCATTACATTTGTCATTCCAATAGGTGGCACATCACAAACATGAACTCTGCTCTTACAGATCCCATACCAAATGGAATATAACAGACATATGCACCACATTTTTCATTCCTACATATTGTGCATCACACACATTAATACTGCTTTTACAAATCCATACCAAATTGCATATAACAATGACATATACATTGCATTTGTCACTCAATCGGATAGTGCATCACAAACATTTATATTAATTAAATACATTGTATGTGCCATTCCAATAGATGGAGCATCACAAACTTTAAAACAGCTTTTACAAGTCCCATACCAAATGGCATATAACAGAGACATATGCATTATATTTGTCATTCTAGCAGATGGCACATCACAGATATTTGTAGTAATAAAATACATTGCATATCACATTCCAACAGATGGTGCATCACAAAAATGCACATTGCTTTTGTGCATCCCATACCAAATGGCATATAAGAGGCAAATGCACAGCATCCTTCATTCCAACATATGGTGTATCACAAACATTAATACTGCTTTTACAAATCCAATACCAAATGATATCTAACAGAGACATATGCATTACATTCGTCATTCCAGCAGACATCGCATCACAGATATTTGTAGTTATAAAATGCATTGCATTTGTTATTCCAATTAGCGCATCACAAACATTCACACTGCTTTTGTGGATCCCATACCAAATGGCATATAAGAGGCATATGCACAGCATTCATCATTTTAACATATGGTGCACCACAAACATTAATACTGCTTTTACAAATCCCATATCAAATGGCATATAACAGAGACATATGCATTGTATTTGTCATTCCAAAAGACGGCGCACCACAAATATTAACACTGATTTTATGAATCCCAAACATTCACACTTCTTTTATAGATCCCATATCAAATGACATTTAACAGAGAAATATGCATCACATGGTGCACTGCAGTATTAACGCTGAGGTCTACATTGATTAGTTAGATTTTAATCCATCTTACATGAATAGCAAAGCTAGTCATAAATACAAGCAATGTGACATATCTAAGAATGATCTAACATAGAGTATGTTCAAGTGCTTGAAGTGAGTCGATACTCTGTTTTGGCACTTCTCAATTTTACTGTTTGGCTTACCAATAATATTTCCAGGCAGTGTTTGTAGTCATCCAAGTTCTCACAATATGTAGTCCGAGTACTTCGCTCAACCTCTCAGAACTATAAAGCCACACTTCTTAATTGTCTTGTATGCTCCTGGGAAGTGTAACAAATTACCATCGGCATAAAATCCATGAATCCTGGAGTTTGTATGTCCATAAGAGGGTCCATAAGTTTGCAAGTAGAACATGTGTCCATCCACCTCTGGTTAGCTGACAAGACGAGACAAAATGAGCTCTGCCCTTCTCTTTTAATACTTCATCCATTTTATGTTCTATTTTCATAACCGCCATAGCAATTTATTGTCTCTTTATGTAGTGTGTATTCTTCTTGGACAGGACACTTGGGTAACTGGAGTTGCCATTCAGTCTTAGTGGGCTTGTTTTCCCATTTTTGTATGAAGTTCAAACACAAAGATGTTTCCCCAGGGGATAATATTAAATACAATACAATTTATTTTTGTGTAGCCCAAAATCACACAAGGAGTGCCGCAATGGACTTCAACAGGCCCTGCCTCTTGACAGGCCCCTAGCATTGACTCTCTAAGAAGACAAAGAAAAACTGCCAAAAAAACCCTAGTAGGGAAAAAATGGAAGAAACCCTGGGTAACGGCAGTTCAAAGAGAGACCCCTTACCAGGTAGGTTGGGCATGAAGTGGGTGTCAAAAAGAAGGGGGTCAATACAATACAATATACAGAACAGAACAAATCCTCAATCCTAAATCACCACCACCACCACTGGTATAGGTAATCTCAGGGAGGTTTCTCCTGCCACCGGAATTCTTCCATGTGACAAACTGAAACAGTTTTTACATTTTTCTAATAAGCATGTCTTTTTGGGGTGGCACTTCCTGTAAGCAGATTACAGGTCAGCATCCTGATAGATGGATGGTTGACTGGTCAGGGTGCAGCTTTCCATGTTTGGTTTTTTTATTAAGAAGAGAAAAATGTAGAAGCTTTACTGACCTCTCATGTTGGATCACCCTGCTTCTTGGTGCCAGTCTCAAACAACACAGTGGGGCAGCCTGTGACATACCCACCAAAGTAACAAATGCACTGAGAAAAACAAACTACACGCTTAAAAATGAATTTAGTGACAAAAGAGCATGATAAAGTTCATCTGTCAGTGGGTCTTTAATAGTGATGACCAAAATAATTAAAGCAAAATTGAATTTGTAGCAAAATGCAATGTTTCACTTCACAAAAAAAAATCACAAAATAAATTACGTTTTTAGTTCTAGCAAAATTGGTTCCATTGACAAAAGAGGACGTCTGTATATGTCCTATTTGGAAGTGTTTACATACATTTAACGTGTCTCTGTCTATCTTCTTATATAATATGCTACCGTGGCTGTCCGTTTGTCTGTCCAGCATTTTAAATCACTTGAAGCTCGCAAACCCATCCATCCATCCATCCATTATCCAACCCGCTATATCCTAACTACAGGGTCACGGGGGTCTGCTGGAGCCAACACAGGGCACAAGGCAGGAAACAAACCCCGGGCAGGACGCCAGCCCACCACAGTAGCTCGCAAACCGTTTGACCTATTGACCTGAAATTTGGTGCACATATACTACGTGACCTCTACTGTCTGCTTTCAGGGTGATGATTTTTATTGATGATTTTTTATTTTATTTTATTGTAGAATCAACTCTTAGCAGCGGCCAGCGGGGCAGCCATGCGGCTCATTCGTACGGTCACCGTTCTCATTCCCTACCACCTTCGCCGTCACTTCCCCTACCTCTTCATATCTCAAATCATTCTTGAGGCAGATTGAAGACTTAAGTGCCAGCTTAAGTGAAAAATTAAAGAAAACGTACTAAGTAATTGCAACACAAACACCGACTTAATACGTTTTAACGCAAAAAGATGCCAACGAAAGAAGAGAAGCAGCGGGCCGCTAGGGTGGAGAAAAGAAGAGCTGCTCAGGAAGCAGCAAGCACATCAACCTCTGAGCAAATGAATGCTAAACGTACAGAGATGGAGGATGAAAACTGTGAATGGTCAAATCAAGTGTATTCACTGCACTTTATCATGCAGTGCACCATTACTGGTTTATATAGAATACGCTACCGTGACTGTCTGTTTGTCTGTCCAGGATTTTAAATCACCTGTAGCTTGCAAACCGTTTGAACTATTGACCTGAAGTTTGGTACACACATACTACGTGACGTCTAATATCTGCTTTCAGGGAGATGATTTTTATTACTTTTTTTATTTTTATTTGATTTTTTTGTAGAATTAACTCTCTGCAGTGCGCAGCAGGGCGGCCATGTGGCACATGCATATGGGAGCTGTTCTCATTCCCTACCACCTTCGCTAATCATTCTTGAGGCAGATTAAAGACTTAAGTGCCAGCTTAAGTGAAAAATTAAAGAAAACGTACTAAGTAATTGCAACACAAACACCGACTTTATACATTTTAACGTGAAAAGATGCCGACGAAAGAAGAGAAGCAGCGGGCCGCTAGGGTGGAGAAAAGAAGAGCTGCTCAGGAAGCAGCAAGCGCATCAACCTCTGAGCAAACGAATGCTAAACATACAGAGAACGAGGATGAAAACTAGGAACACTCAAGTCGAGTTTATCATGCAGTGCGCCATTACTGGTATATATATAATACACTACCATGGCTGTCTGTTTGTCTGTCCAGGATTTTAAATCACCTGTAGCTCACAAACCGTGTGAACTATTGACCTAAAATTTAGTACACATGTATTACGTGACGTCTACTATCCACATTTGTGGTGATGATTGACCTCCAAGGTTATCTCTCTTTTTATTTTATTTTATTGTAGAATCAACTCTCGGTAGCGGCTAGCAGGGCGGTCGTGCGGAGCATGCGCACGGGCGCCGTTCTCATTCCCTACTATCTTCGCTGTCACTTCCCCTACCTCTTCATATCTTAAATCATTCTTGAGGAAGATTGAAGACTTAAGTGCCAGCTTAAGAGAAAAATTAGGAAGAGAGTACTAAGTAATTGCAACACAAACACTGATTTAATCAGTTTTAATGTGAAAAAAGGTGGAGAAAAGAAGAGTGGCTCAGGAAGCAGCTAGCACATCAACCTCTGAGCAAATGAATGCTAAACGCACAGAGAAAGAAGAGGAAAACTATGGATGTTCAAGCCAAGTGCATTCACTGCACGTTATTTTGCAGTCCGCCATTACTGTTCAAATTAATATTTAAATAAAGATGTCTGGTGTAAAAAAAAAAAATGCCAGACTTATTTCCTGTTACGTACAGACAATTGGTTGAGCCAGGAGACATGTTCTAGCAGGCTCTGCGTATCACCAGTGGTACGTGTACCACAGTTTGGCAACCACTGAATTAGATGATGGTGGTCATGTGGACCTCTTGCTTTCAATCCATCAATGTAGGGACAGCACGGTGCTTTGATTGGGTGGTGGTGTCGCAGATCAGCATCACAAAGAACCGGAAAGAGCACAGCAGAGAAGAAAAAAATTTAAATGCATATACAGAATATCAGGATTACACTAAAATGAAGCTATTAGAAAGTCATGTTAAAATAATGTGTTTTTAGCAGATTTTGAAAGTGCTCCATGGTATTAGCCTGGAGGATTAGTCAGGGCATCATGCTTCATACCTTGTGAAGTTCTTTGAAGCCTTCCTCTTAATATGTACTTTGTGCCCCCTCCCAGATAGCATTTGTTTAAAATACAGTATTCTACTTTACTATGTGTCAAATATTATATTTATTTTGTCACACGTGCGTGTCCGAGGATTGCCTTCTGGCTTCACCCTGGTACGAGAGTGGATGCTGTTGCTAACAGTCATGTCTCATTTTTCCCTCACAGTCTTGAGAAAATCATTTCCTGTTACGTACAGACAATTGGTTGAGCCAGGAGACATGTTCTAGCAGCCCAGTTGTTAATATTTCAATTATTACCACTTTGAAGGACACCATCCTAAAGATGCATCAGAGACAGAAATGAAGCTTTGAGCTCCATAATGTTTGTTAAGTGCACATCCTCAACCTCTACTACAGAAATCATACCAGCAAAGGCCGATTACTGGATAATGCGGTGACAGGACTGGGGTTTGCCCAGCGGGGAGATGGGATTTCCCGTTTCGAAAGTTTTTCCTTTATAGAAAACACAGTAATGTCCAAAATGGGGCATTTTGGTGTGCGGATAATATGTGACTTGTCACATTTTTAAAAAGCACACTGAATCTCCATGATAATGTAAAGGCATTAATGGAGTTGATTTGAGAGGTGTGCGACAGATTAAATGCATTAGGCAACTCCAGAAAAGAGTGCGGGTAAACACGGACGTGAGAATGGGATTTTAAGAAGCAGTTTTCAAAAAAAAAAAAAAAAAAACCTTTAAAACCAAAACTCTTTTTAGTGAGTTTCATGACTTTCACAATTTGCAAAATCATCTGCAAAATGAACTTTCGCAAAACTGTTTTTAAATCGAAACTTGCCAGTATGGTTCATCACTAGTCATTAATCTCTCGTTGGTCAAGTGATGCAATGCTAGCAATCTTCTTCTGAAAAGAATACAGGATCACCTCTCCGAGGAACAGCTAGATACTCATGTCAGGGAATGAAGAAGGTAAGGTATCAGTTATCCATGTTAGAGACTTGAAATACTATCCTGTGGAATGTGTTGGGGAGAGTATGGATTAACAAGTACTTAATAAGAGCAAAGCCCATATCTATTATTAACTGGATTCATATGGGGGCATGGTCTACTAACCAACCTTTACTTATGTAGTGCATTGCTATAGCAGTCATAGTAGTAGTAGTAGCAGCATTTTCTTGTGTACAGAAAGTACAATCAATTCTTACTTGATACTTCTATAATTTGTTTCATTTTTAGAATTTTTGTGTTACTTTCAACTGCTTTATTGATTCTATCATCATTCTACCAATGCCATTTAGTGTTCAGTTTTTTACATGGATGCTGTCATTTCTTGATTTTGTTTTGCATGAGATGTGAATACTTTGCTTACAGCTGCAATGCCCGTGGCCAGTCAACAACAACAACAACATTTATTTCTATAGTATATTTTTATACAAATGATGGAGCTCAAAGTGCTTTACATGATGAAGAAAGAAAGAAAATAAAAATAAAATTAGGCAATACTAATTAACAAAGAATAAAGTAATATCAGATGGCCAGGAAGACAGGAAAAACAACAAAAAAAAACTCAAGATGGCTGGAAACTAAAAACGAAATCTGCAAGGGTTCCGAGACCACCCAGTCCCCCTAATTTAACAATCTCAATCAGTCCTAATGGTTTTCATGCTTCACGTGGAAGAATTACATCAGGGGTTCCCAAACTTTTGGACGTCAAGTACCACCAGAGGTTAAGTGAGTTGCGTTGTGTACCACCCGCACCTTGTTGAAAGGGAGGGAGAGCTGTAATGGGTGAGTTCGGGTTTAAACCGCCCTGAAATCTTTATAAAAGTTAAAGAATTGGAAGACATTATGCATACAATTAATGAAAAAACTTGTGCATGTACATAAATTGATAAATTCCGCCCCAAAACTAAATCCTGCCTTCGGCCTGTATGTGACGCAGTTACCGAAGACGAAATGGTATCGGCTTTGTGCTTAGATCTAGTGACTACGATGCGATACAGCGCAGTGCACGATAACAACAAACGCGAGCGGTTTCTGTGAGGCAGAGTTACCGAAGACTAAATAGTGTCGGCGTTGTGCTTTCATCTAGTGACCAAAAGCTCAAACAGTGGAGAAGTAGAAGTTGACTTCCGCGAAACGGAATTATGGTAAATGATGACGAAATTTCACACCACACTAAATTTGGGAATCCATGTATTGTTGTATTTAAACAGTTTCATTGGTTTTTGCTCACAACAGGCTTGTCATAAAGGGTTTTGCACAGATAAATTAAATTTCAGGGACCGCGATGCGTACCACCTGAAAAGGCTCTGCGTATCACCAGTGGTACGTGTACCACAGTTTGGCAACCACTGAATTAGATGATGGTGGTCATGTGGACCTCTTGCTTTCAATCCATCAATGTAGGGACAGCACGGTGCTTTGATTGGGTGGTGGTGTCGCAGATCAGCTCCACAAAGAACTGGAAAGAGCACAGCAGAGAAGAAAAAAATTTAAATGCATATACAGAATATCAGGATTACACTAAAATGAAGCTATTAGAAAGTCATGTTAAAATAATGTGTTTTTAGCAGATTTTTAAAGTGCTCCATGGTATTAGCCTAGCGGATTAGTCAGGGCATCATGCTTCATACCTTGTGAAGTTCTTTGAAGCCTTCCTCTTAATATGTACTTTGTGCCCCCTCCCAGATAGCATTTGTTTAAAATACAGTATTCTACTTTACTATGTGTCAAATATTATATTTATTTTGTCACGCGTGCGTGTCCGAGGATTGCCTTCTGGCTTCACCCTGGTACGAGAGTGGATGCTGTTGCTATGTCTCATTTTTCCCTCACAGCCTTGAGAAACAACCGTTTGAGGGCAACAGAGCCAAAGAAGCCCCACCCCATCTGTCCAAACGGTATAATGGAGGCACCTACTGTAAGTGTCACGAGGAAGGACACCTCAAAGCTTTAAGCACAACAGCAACTTGGCAATTGTTTTTGCACCACTGGATTCTCTTTTTGGTTAAAACATTATTTATCCTTTTGTGCCAAAGTATTAAATGGGGTTTTGCCCGGTTGGCACTCCAATTATTTTTGGCCTTGCCTAGAGTCATCCCTCGCCCTGCTACAATTTCAAGTTTAACTCCATAAGCTACAGTGGTGTGAGACAGTAGCAGTGCCAGGATTTCATATTAGGATGGGCCAAAATTTATCATGGATGGGCCTAATGTTATTTTAATTACTGTTAAATATACATTTGTATAGGAAATCATACTAACGTAAATTACTTTTTTTTAGCACCTCTAGTCTGAATGGTTTTTGTTACTTTTTTTGCACCTGTAGTTTAAATGTTTTTTTTTAACAGTATCTTAAATCTCTTTACAAATGGGGAAGATAAACTCAGTGCCAACCTTTCATTGATATGTATGCCATAACAGCCTGTTACAAATCACAAATGGACAAATTATATGTAATAATTTTCACCAGTATAGCATTATACGAGGGGGAGTTAAGCTAAAGTTAGAAAATGGGATTTATTAGAAAATGGACCGAACCTTAAGAAAACTGATCATGTCATTTCTCAATGTCGTCTCCTCCCTTCTTAATTCACTTGTGCCACCTGCCTAGAAGTGCCCAGATTCCACCAAAAGAAAATATTTTGGTTTATCCTCGCAACCACTTGTACACCCGCAGTATTGTCGAACACTACATACCAAATGGGTACTCCAATCATTGCAGTGACTTGCAGAAGAACAATGTGAAGCCTGCTATTGGATCCAAGTGGTGGGGACTGCTGTCTCAATGAGTCCTTTTGCTGCAAGACAATGACACGCACACTGCTAAGAACACCAAGGCTCGTCTGGAGAAACTGAAGTTTGGGGTGTTGCCACATCCTTCCTTATTCGGCAGATTCGCACAGTGTGATTTCCACCTTTTTGGACTGCTAAAAAAACATCTGGGTGGTTGTCAATTCAAGACAGATGACGATGTGAACGAAAAGCGGTGCACGAGTCGTTTGCGAGGACGTGACAAAACCTTTTATTCTGCTGGAATCCAGGCACTGCCAGGCAGGGTGGCACAAGTGCATTGAGAAGAATGGAGATTAAATTCAGAAATGACATGATCAGTTTCGTTAAGGTTCGTTCCTTTTTCTAACTTTAGCTTGACTCCCCCTCGTATAACATTAAACAGTCAATTACCGTTTTCCCGAATACACAAGTGAATCTGTCCTCAATTAGATGATTATGAAAATGTCAAAATCGCATCTGTCAATGCCCTGTATGTAACCCAGCCACAAACTGTTATCTGCTGTATCAATGAGCCTCAAAGCTGTTTGACTTACCGGTTGTAACAGATGTTGGAAACTTTAATACTGATTGAGTCAGGGGCTCATGGATATCAGACAAACCCATTACATGGATTAACTTCGACATTTGGTGGCTGAGTGTTTCAATATTTTCTAGCACATTCCGTATCAGTGTTGGTAGCATTCCCGTCGATAACATTAGCAGCTAGCAGCGGGGTTTTCATTCGCCATCGGGGCATTACGGAAATTGTCTGTGTCGACATCAAACTCTGGCATGTTTTGCCCTTCTGTCTGTTTCTTTTCACTAATAAAACCTAAAACGTCTGTTTGTCGAGACATCATTCATGTTTCCCTCCAACAAGAATAAGCCCAACAGGAGTGATGGGTGATTTGCGAACGATCTGTTAATTTTGAACGACTCTTTTCAGTGAATCATACGAATCATTTCAGTGGAGCTCAACGGGACTGCTAAACAGCCTCAGTGAGTTATAATAATAATAATAATACATTTTATTTGAAAGCGCCTTTCAAAACACTCAAGGACACTGTACACAGTAAAAAATAATAATAAAAGTAAGAAAATAAAAAGCAGGCAATTTACAAGATCATAAAAACATAAAACAGTTCCAAGATAGGAAAATGGAGAAAGTTATGTGGGATAAGCTATTTTGAATAGGTGAGATTTTAGTCTAGACTTAAAAAGAGAGAAAGAGATGATGTTTCTTATTTCAGGAGGTAGGGAATTCCAAAGTCGAGGAGCAGAGCAACTGAAAGCCCTGCTCCCCATAGTGGCAAGACGGGGGACAGGGACAGAGAGAGAAAGAGAAGAAGAGGATCTGAGACACCGAGATGGGATGATGTTCTGTACCAAATCAGAGAGATATGGAGGAGAGAGATGATGAATAGCCTTAAAAGTATACAGAAGTATTTTAAAATGAATGCGATATTTGACCGGAAGCCAATGGAGCTGCTGGAGAACAGGCGTGATGTGGTGAATAGAAGGGGTCCTGGTGATAATACGGGCAGCAGAGTTCTGAACACGTTGAAGCTTATGAATTGATTTTTGAGAAAGACCAAAAAGAAGTGAATTACAATAGTCAAGCCGAGAAGTAACAAGGCTGTGAACAAGAATGGCAGTGGCCTGTGGAGTAAGAAAGGAACGGAGACGATTGATGTTACGCAACTGGAAATAAGCAGACCGAGTGACATTATTGATGTGTGAATTAAAAGACAGAGTACTGTCAAGGATGACACCCAAACTTTTCACACATGGGGAAACAGAGACCGGCAAGTTATTGATAGCAATAGAAAAACTATTAGTTCTGGATAATGTTGATTTAGAGCCTACCAGGAGAAGCTCTGATGTATTGCTGTTGAGTTTCAGAAAGTTAAAAGAGAACCATGTATTTAGTTCAACTAAACACTACTTTACTAAAGTTACTAGTTAGCGGCACGTGTTTAGAGTAGGTGTGACTGACAACATTTTAAGTCAATCTTATTTTATAAACCCATCCATCCATTACACTAGGTAACACAATTTTTGTTCCTGGCTTCCAAGAGTTACATTTCAACTAAAGCCTATGGAAAAACGACTACATTCAGCACAGACTTTGATTTTATGACTACAGCCCAGAAAATTTCGTATTTATAGTGACAAAACAAGGGAATTTTTATCTTTTCGTTCATGTGGTCTGATAAAGAACAACACTTGCATGGTAAATAGACAAAGACAGTCAAAACCACTGAAAAAGGTTCAGAAATGATTTGGTTTTCTAGATTTGTGACTGTATGCAAATCGCTTTCTCGAAGAAGCCCCCAAATGTAATCCCCCATCATGTTTCCGTTATACTGTCCTTGGTAACGACGTTCAAAGTCCAGTATATCCTGATGAAAGCGCTCACCTTGCTCCTCTGAGTAAGCTCCCATGTTCTCCTTGAATTTGTCAAGATGAGCTTCAAGGATATGGACTTTGAGAGACATTCTGCATTCCATTTTGGCGTAATTCTTTATGAGAGTCTGAACCAACTGCTCATAGTTTTCAGCCTTGTGATTACCCAGGAAGCCGTGAACCACTGCAACTAAACTGTTCCAAGCCGTTTTCTCTGTCCTGTTCAGCAGCTTGGCGAATTGGTAGGATCCAACATGCAGAAGTAGCAGTTGCTTGAGTGGTCAGTCGGTTGCCACGAAATTCGCGGGATAGCAAACTTCATGGCTCTCTTTTCTCCCCTGTACCAACCTTCAAGAGTTTTCTTGCATTATACGCATGTGAAATGAGGTGCCCAGGACTTGTCTTGATCCCCGACAGGCATGCCAAAGTATGCCTTGTAGCCCTCGCACATCTTATGACATTCTTTCACGGAATACTTTCTCGCTCTTGTCTTTATAAATTGTCCAGAGACGTAGCAAAATGCATCTGCTGGGTGCAAGCGACCTCTTGATGCCATCTAAATCAAATCAAAAAAATAACATAAACCGAAATGTTGGTTCGAGTCACCTGTGCTTTTATACTAGTATGACTACTATTGGACAGTCCGAGAACGTTCTAGAAAGCTCTAAAAGTTTCTTGAAAGTTCTAGATAATTCTGGAAAATTTTAGAAACTTCCGGACCATTCTAACAGTTCAAGAAGATTCTAGAAGACTGCTCAGTATTGAATAAGAATCGAGAATTTTCTCGAAAACAGACAAATTTCAAAATATCATTGCCCTGAGAACAACAGCTATTTTCTATTTTTTTTTAGGCATAAGGTTAGGAAAACACACTTTGTACCCAGGAACAAAATAAAAATAAAAATTTGTTACATAGTGTTATCCAACCTGCTATATCCCAACTACAGGGTGACGGGGGTCTGCAGGAGCCAACACAGGGCAGAAGGCAGGAAACAAACCTTGGGCAGAGTGCCAGCCCTTCGCAGGGCACGCATACACACACACCAAGCACACACCAGGGACAATTTAGGACCGCCAATGCACCTAACCTGCATGTCTTTGAACTGTGGGAGGAAACCCCACGCAGACACAGAGAGAACATGCAAACTCCATGCAGGGAGGACCCGGGACGCAAACCCTGGTTTTCTTATTGGGAGGCAGCAGTGCTACACACTGTGCCACCGTGCCGTATTTTATAAACCTTGTAATGCAAAAGTACGCGGTGTAACCATTATCTGTATATCCATCCATTTTCCAACCCGCTGAATCCGAACACAGGGTCACGGGGGTCTGTTGGAGCCAATCCCAGCCAACAGAGGGCACAAGGCAGGAGCCAATCCCGGGCAGTGTGCCAACCCACCGCAGGACACACACAAACACACCCACACACCAGGCACACACTAAGGTTAATTTAGAATGGCCAATCCACCTAACCTGCATGTCTTTGGACTGTGGGAGGAAACCCACGCAGACACGGAGAGAACATGCAAACTCCACGTAGGGAGGACCCGGGATGCAAACCCTGGTTTCTTTATTGGGAGGCAGCAGCGCTACCCACTGCGCCACCGTGCTGTATTTTATAAACCTTGTAATGCAAAAGTACGCGGAGTAAAGAAAACACTAGTGATTTGGCTGTGTAAATTTATAAACAATTAATAAATGTCACAAGAGAAAGGTAAAGGTAGGGAACAAACAGGATTGTTAAGCTTCCGCATTTCTGTTGAAAGAAGGAGAGATGCATAAATGCCTTTTTTCAACCCGTTATCTATTGATCTTTCACTCACCTTTGAACCTGTTGGCTACCTCCTAATCGCGTGTATGTGAGATAATTTAATCAAGAAAGTGTGTATTAAAATGCATTAATTCAGTTTAGGCTCATTTTAATTTGAAGAAACACAAATTAAAAACTTTAGCTATATGGTGGACCAATGAAGAAAGTGGCCCAATACTGGCACTGTCCCTGGCGTGAGAATTAGTGCTCCAGTTTGCTCCCATATATCACAGACATACATCATAGGTTTACTGGTAATCCTAAACTGGACGACTGTGGAAGTGTGCGTAAGGGTTTAACACTTCACAACAGTGAAATGGAAATATTGAGTTCTGGAAAGTGATGGATACTAGTAATGTTCTGAAAAATCATGCAAATATTACCTATTTATAATATCATAGCTTTATTGCAGTCAGTCATCAGTCAGTCATTATCCACTCCGCTATACCCTAACACAGGGTCACAGCGGTCTGCTGGAGCCAATCCCAGCCAACACAGGTCGCAAGGCAGGAATAAATCCCAGGCAGGGTGCCAGCCCACCACAGGACTATCTTTATTGCATGATTGCAAAATTAATTCCATCATATAAACTTTAGCAAGATCAGTAGGTAACCGATTGCTAGATAACCAGAGATTTCATTTCACATTCTCTTCTTTGCCTGTCTTTACATGTAACGTTCAACATTTATAAGCATCAATATTTTCATGAAAGAAAACAAATGCATGCTAAATTCTGCTAAATGACTATTCATTCTTCTAAGCACAGTATGCATTAATAATGAAACTTTGTGTGTGAATACTGTGCATTCACACATTATCTTGATAAATAATGGAACTGCATGGCGGGTAAACCTTGAAAGGTGTGCTTTTGAAAGATGGACTCAGTTAGGAAGCTGCAGCTGGATGGCCCCTACTGAGTGGCCTGGCCACCTGACTGGCCCCGTCATCCGTCACATATTACAAAAATAAAAGGACTGGAATTGTGTGAAGTATTAACATCCTCTGCTGTGTGTGCTGTGCTTATTTAGACAACATGTTTTTAATTTTCTTTCATTAGAATGTGAATATAAACATGTCTTGTGATCAATTAGCACCCTGTCTATCGATGGTTTCTACTTTGCACCTAATACCAAATGGAGCAGCTCCAGACTCTATGATTCCAAAGTGGATTAGACAGGTAAGAGCCCTAATGGATGGACTGGCACACTAATTGGGAAGAGTGGTGAGTCCTAGTCCAGCTGGTAGACTGTAATGGATGGACACTATACATGGATGCTTAACACGTCTGGGATGGTTTTTGACTTTTTTCTCAGTCTGGGTGAAAGATTAATAGATGGATGGGGGGAGACTGTCTGTCAAGAGCAATTCCTCCTCCTGATTTCACTGCTCCTGGCATGGTCCCAGTATGAGCACCTACAGGGTTAAATGGGACACATAGTTCAGAAGTACAACCCTGTTGGGGCCTCAGGTTGCCACCAGTGGGTGCTACCTGGAGGAGACCTCTCTATTATGCGGGGCTTCCGCATGACCCGCACTCCTGCCATGGCACCAGAAGTACTTCTGGGTCCAGCATAAATGAAGCCACCTCATCTAGAAAAGGTGAATGGAGCTGGGAGGAGGTGGACAAGGATTGCATGGGAGGAGTGGAAGGAGTGAGGAAATGGAATTCTGTTTGTGTTATTGGCTGGAGAGAGGAACCAGTTATAAGGAGTTTTGTAAATTAAAATCTTTCTTTTGAACCCAATAATGCGCTGGTACCATTGTATCTATCTATCTATCTATCTATCTATCTATCTATCTATCTATCTATCTATCTATCTATCATACTGTCCCTAATTTTTAGATATTTACTTACTAAATACTCAGTAATTACCATTACCATAGGTACAGTGCCATTAGACATTTTTACCCAGTGTTTTTAATATGTGACCCAAGCAATGGAATAAGTAAGTGCATATTTAGGTATGAAATAAGAACAATAAATGCTTTTACTCAGGCTACACAATGACACAAGGTAGCAATACCTAATGCCACTGTACTTATTCAGGTAATCACTAAGTAACTCTTCATATTCTGGCCTACTTGGCACATACTCGTATTGCTCATAACAATTAATAAATTATATGAGCCCTCTAAAATACTAAATTGGCATTTCCCAACATAGTTTTCCAGTTTGATTGTTTGTTCAGTTAGTTTTTTGAATGTATGCTGTATTTTCATCTAGCTGGTCAAGCATAAAAGTAAAGCAAAAGGTTTTTTTTTCTTTTGTGTCAAGTTTATTACTTCAATTATTTCTATTTTCTTATATTATTTAAAGTGAGAAATGTCAAAATACATAACTGTGTCACACAGACACTTTTAGAAACTAATCAAGGGTCAGTACCAGAAAATCACATGAGTGAATATTATCTATAATCAAATTGAACTTGCCTTCACCAAAATCAACACCTTCATGAGGCTGGCTGTACAGACCGACACGATGAGACAGCGGCTGATTGATTGTGGACCAGCTGTCTGTACAATTAGGACAGGAACAAGGCTTACAAGTGCTACAGGTGGGGATTAGCAAATGGCTCTATACACTGATTGATAGATACTGATAGATGCTATATAGATACTATAATACACTGATTGATAGATACTAAATAGATACTATTATACACTAATAGATAGATACTCTGTAGATAATATAATATACTGATAGATAGATACTGATAGGTACTATATAGATAAAATTACACAATGATAGATACAGTATAGATATGTTATAGATACTATTATATACTGATAGATACTGCTAGATACTATATAGATACTATTATATGCTGATAAACAGAAACTGATAGATACTATATATATACTATTATGCTCTGATAGATAAATATTGATAGATACTATATAGATACTATTATATGCTGATAAACAGAAACTGATAGATAATATATAGATACTATTATACACTGATAAATAGATACTATATAGATACTATTATACACTGATAGATACTATATAGACACTATTATATGCTAATAGGTAGATACTATATAGATACTATTATGCTTTGATAGATAGATACTGATAGATACTATATAAATACTCTATAGATATATACAGTGTAGATGCCTTGCCAGTAACTTGGCATAGCATTAAACCCAAGTTCTTGTAGCACTAAGATAGTAAGACATGAAGCACTGTACCTCCATTCTGCCCATGACTCAGCAGTAATAAGAGCAGTAATATTAGTATTAAGTGCAACTGATGCTTCTTAATCAAATGCTGTAAAACAGTTTAGTACTTCTTTTCACACACAGTAGAGGGTGAAAATCTGATTTTATGAGTTTCAAAAATATTTAAGGAGGTGAGAAAAGTCCACACAAGTGTTTTCAAGGCTGATATTGAAGCTCACATTCTCTGAGCAAATACTTTGGCCTACAGCCACAGTCTTACATGGAAGAATACTAAATATATGAAATGCCCGGTGGGGTTTGTTCTAAAATTATAGTTTCCATTGCTATTACGTGGGTTAATGTTCCTTCTTGTAAGCTGGACTTCAGTGACATGTCACACTGAGACCCAACAAACATAACGTAGGTGTTGAGAGGAACGATAATTAATAATATTTTAGAGATCAAAATGTGAGCTCAGTGAGACAGCTGTATCAAAAAACAAACATATTTATATGACAACACAGTGACATACCAGACAACACCTCTTACCTGTGTTTAAAGAATTTTTATCAGATACATTTCCTTAAGAAGGTTTTTTAAGGTGTTAAGGATTTATCACTTTTATTATTCATGGTTCACAAAGCAATAATAACCTGAGGGTTATTCAGTTAAACAAAGAGATTGAAATGTGTTTGGAACTGTCATAATGATGCCAACTGTCTAACTTCACTGTTTTTGACGCAGTCAAAAGTCATAATTTATAACCTGCTTTATCCAGAGCAGGGGTTGCTGGAGCCTTTCCCAGCTAGCACAGGGATCAAGGCAGGACCAAACCCTGGACAGGATACCAGTCACAAACACACACTAAAGCCAATTTAGTGTTGCCCGTCTACCTCATCTGCATGTTTTTGGACAATGGGAGGAAACCGGAGCACCTGGAGGAAAATCACACAGACAAAGGGAGAACATGCAAACTCCATGCAGGGAGGACCAGGACACGAACCTTGGTGTCCTTACTGTCGCATGGCATGATCTTAATATTTTTTCATTCATTTTTCACCCAACTCTTATAAGTAGCAGAACAGTATAGCCATTGTCTTAACTCTATAAAATACGTAGAAGAAAAACAAACTTTGGCCGCATGGTGGCGCAGTGGGTAGCGCTGCTGCCTCACAGTTAGGAGACCCGGATTTGCTTCTTGGGTCCTCCCTGTGTGGAGTTTGAATGTTCTCCCCGTGTCTGCATGGGTTTCCTCCCACAGTCCAAAGACATGCAGGTTAGTTGTATTGGTGATTATAATCTGTCCTTAGTGTGTGCTTGGTGTGTGAATGTGTGTGTGTGTGTGCGGCCTACTGTGGGCTAGCGCCCTGCCCGGGGTTTGTTTCCTGCCTTGCACCCTGTGTTGGCTGGAATTGGCTCCAGCATTTGAATAAAGCACATCCTAAGAATAGTGAAGAGAATGAAATTTAGCATTTATATTTATATATTATACACACACATATATATACAGTTAAGTAGCAGAGGGGGTTGTTAATCAGTTTCAGCTGCTGTGGTGTTAATGAAATTAACAACAGATGCACTAGAGGGGCAACAATGAGATGACCCCCAAAACAGGAATGGTTTAACAGGTGGAGGCCACTGACATTTTTCCCTCCTCATCTTTTCTGACTGTTTCTTCACTAGTTTTGCATTTGGCTACAGTCAGTGTCACTACTGGTAGCATGAGGCGATACCTGGACCCTACAGAGGTTGCACAGGTAGTCCAACTTCTCCAGGATGGCACATCAATACGTGTCATTGCCAGAAGGTTTGCTGTGTCTCCCTGCACAGTCTCAAGGGCATGGAGGAGATTCTAGGAGACAAGCAGTTACTCTAGGAGAGCTGGAGAGGGCCATAGAAGGTCCATAACCCATCAGCAGGACCAGTATCTGCTCCTTTGGGCAAGGAGGAACAGGATGAGCACTGCCAGAGCCCTACAAAATGACCTCCAGCAGGCCACTGGTGTGAATGTCTCTGACCAAACAACCAGAAAGACTTCATGAGGGTGACCCAAGGGCCCCATGTCCTCTAATGGGCCCTGAGCTCACTGCCCAGCAGCATGCAGCTCGATTGGCATTCGCCATAGAATACCAGAATTGGCAGATGCACCACTGGTGCCCTGTGCTTTTTACAGATGAGAGCAGGTTCACCCTGAGCACGTGACAGAAGTGAAAGGGTCTGGAGAAGCCATGGAGAACATTATGCTGCCTGTAACATCATTCAGCATGAGCAGTTTGGTGGTGGGTTAATGATTGTCTGGGGAGGCATATCCATGGAGGGTCACACAGACCGCTACAGGCTTGACAAAGGCACCTTGGCTGCCATTAGGTATCAGGATGAAATCCTTGGACCCATTGTCAGACCCTATGCTGGTACAGTGGCTCCTGGTGCACAACAATTCCTGGCCTCATGTGGTGAGAGTATGCAGGCAGTTCCTGGAGGATGAAGGAATTGATACCATTGACTGGCCACCACACTTTCCTGACCTAAATCCAATAGAACACCTCTGGGACATTATGTTTTGGTCCATCCAATGCCACCAGGTTGCACCTCAGACTATCCAGGAGCTCAGTGATGCCCTGGTCCAGATCTGGGAGGAGATCCCCCACAACACCATCTGTCATCTCATTAGAAGCATGCACCGATGTTGTCAGGCATGTATACAAGAACACAGGGGCCATACAAAGTGCTGCGTACAATTTGGAGTTGCTGCAATTACATTTTGGCAAAATGGACTAGCCTGCCACATAATTTTTTCATACTGATTTTTGGGGCGTCTTTGAATTCAGGGCTCTGTAGGTTGATCATTTTCATTTCCATCAAACGATGTGGCATCCTTTCGTTCCTAACACATTACCCAGTCTATATCAGTATAGATATCCAGGAGGATTTCTTTTTCCCATTGAGATCTGATGTGTTTTCAAAGTGTTCCTTTAATTTTTTTGAGCAGTTTATATATATATATATATATTGTGCAATGGGACCCGGACACAGGCAGGCGGACATCGTTTCTCCACCCAACACACTCATTTATTATATACACTATTTACAATATTTTTACGTGCACCCCCAGTGCCTCCAGCACTAATTCCTCAAAGTCCAGGCCTCACAGTCAAATGCCTCTTCTCCTGGCCGCATCCAGTCCTCTCTCCAGCTCCGTCCTTCTTCCACCCGACTTCCGCTCCTGAATGAAGGGAGGTGGCCCCTTATATAGGAATCCGGATGGGCTCCAGCTGCTTCCCGGCAATCTCCTGCGGACACACCCCCGTGTGGCAGAAGTGCCGGCTGTGCACCCGGAAGCCCTTTGGGTGTCCCTGCTCCTCTTCCCCCCAGCACTTCCTGGTGTGGCGTGAGTGCTGAGGTCCAGGGTTGTTCAGGGACCGGGGTGCCGCCTGGCAGTGGCCCCCAACACAACCAGGGCGGTCGCCCCCTCGCGGTCTGGAGGAGGTACAAGCCCTCCTCTGGTCCTCCTGGGCGTCCCGGCTTGGCTCCACCCCCAGCCGCATGCGACAAAGCCCCACTGCCAGCGAAGACATGTCGGTCTGAGCGACACATCCCAAGAGGGCAGCACGTCCCCGGAGTGGGTCCTACTACGTACCCAGGTTCCATCCCGCCACCTTGGGACGCCCCATTTCAGCACCCCATCCAAGGCCGACGCGCCCCTCCGGTCTGCATCGCACTCGCCTCCACGTTCCCCCGCAATCCAGGGCACCATACGGTCACCGGTGGAGAGTCCTCCCGTGGAGCAGCCCGTTCCAGGAAGGCAGGTTCCCAACGGGGCAGGTCCTACTGCTCGTCGGGGCTTCAGTCCTGCAAAGAGACAAAAGGGAGGGCCAGAAGCACTGCCTGGACACCCGCACCGGGCGTCCCACCGATCTCTGTACCGGTAGCGCTCTCCCCCCCTACTGGCAGCCCGTGACTCGCCTGTTTGGCACCTCCGCCGCAGGTTCCATACCTGTCTGGTCGTCCTTGTCGGGACCGCTCTCACAGGTGGCTCCTCCACCAGCCCAGGGGTTTCCCTCTTCCTCCACAGAGGACGGCCCTTTGCGCGCACCCAGCGACACGTCACATCCTATCGGAGGAGCTGGCATTCACCCCTCGGTTCCTCCTTTTCCTCTTAGACGGTCTGACGATCTGGGTCTGAGCATGCTGAAAGCTCAAATCCAGCCCCGTCTGCGTCCCTGCAGAGTGACAGGAGACGGCATTCATCAGCCCCTGTCCTGCCAGCCCATGCGGTCTCGCTCTCCTCGCTCCGTGTGCAGCCTGCACTGCCGCGTCTGCTGTTGGAGAAGTGCGTACTTGATACCGGTCATTCTTATTATTGTCACGGCCGTTTTTGGCGAATTCTCCCACATGCTGTACGGGGTGGCCAACACTCACATTCCCTGTCGTACTCTCCTGGCCAAAGGCTCCAGCATCGTGCTGTTCCTCCGTACCACATGGCGTCTCCAATGACGTGACCGCCTTCCCCTTCAGCTTCTCCAACTCGACGGAGAGAGCACATAGCACCTGTAATAAAGGTGACTCTGCGGGCCGAAGGGACTCCTCCGGCTCGCGCAGAGCCACCGGCGAGAACAAGGAGACAGACATTGGTGGGCTTGCCTGTCCATCAGCCGCACTCGTCATCTGCCTCCTGTGGGCCACTCCCTCTGGCCCAGTCGGGTCTCTTTCAGGCACGAGACTGACATTCCTTGGTCCTGCCTCTATACAGTCATTGGCGGGCACATAAGACACACCGGCCAATCCCGTGCCTGTCAGCGGGAGGGACTTCCGGTTCGCGGCCATCTTGTCTCCCCTTCTCAAGGTGCGGTGGCGTGCCTCCTGGCAGCCTCGCAGCTGCTGCGATTCTTTGAGCTGCAGCGGTTCCAATTTCGCAGCCTCCTCTGCTGACGCCCTCACGCTGCCGACAGCCTGTGTTCCGGCGTGCTCCAGCCATGGACGCGGATCCGGATCCGGATCTTCCCTGCCTGTGGAAAACAAGGTAAGTTGATCACCGCAGGGCAGGGCACTTACCTCCCGGATCCCTTCATTCTGAAGCCCCTGCCTCGGTGTAGCCTTCTGTGACGCAATGCTGGCCTGGCCAACCTTCACGATAGCGTGACTTTCGGAGCCCGCTGCACTCCGGCAACATCCGTTCTCCTTCCTCTGCACCCGGGGAACATGGCCATTCTGCGGACCGGCGCCGGTCCGCGGGGTGAACCGCTCCCGCGGGGTTGTGCACGCACCGCTCCTGCGGTGAGTGTGTGGGGTCCGCTGCTGCGCCGGGCCGTCCACAGAACAATGTTTCTTTACTGCAGGTCCCCCTTGTACCAGACGAAGCATCCTGCCAACTACGCCACTGTGGAACGGGACCTGGACACAGACAGACGGACATCGTTTCTTCACCCAACACACTCATTTATTTTATACACTATTTACAATGTTTTTACGTGCACCCCCAGTGCCTTCAGCACGGATTCCCCAAAGTCCAGGCCTCACAGTCAAATGCCTCTTCTCCTGGCCCCTTATATAGAAACCCGGATGGGCTCCAGCTGCTTCCCAGCAATCTCCTGTGGACACATCCCCGTGTGGCGGAAGTGCCGGCTGCGCACCCGGAAGCCCTTCGGGTGTCCCTGCTCCTCTTCCCCCCAGCACTTCCTGGTGTGGCGGAAGTGCTGAGGTCCAGGGTTGTTCAGGCACCGGGGCGCCGCCTGGCGGTGGCCACGGGTCCGTACAGGGTTGGGCTTCCAAGCCCTCTATCCGCCCCCAACACAACCAGGGCAGTCACCCTCTCGCGGTCTCCTGGGCGTCCCGGCTGGGTTCCCCCCCCAGCCGCATGCGACAATATATATATATATATATATATATATATATATATATATATATATATATATACGAGGGGGGACCCAAAAATAACCAGAATTTTGTTTTTTTTAGGTTGGTACTTGTAGTACGTGGTTGGGCCGCTAGGGCGATTTAGTTACACTCTTCACAAGTCAGTCTGCCAAATGCCATCAGTCTGGAAGGTTGAGCTTGTGTTCAGTGAATTTTGCAAAAGTAGTTTTGTGCAAGCGTTGTTTTTTTACGATGGCCGAATATCGTGAGCAACACACAGCAGTAAAATTTTGTTTTCTTCTTGAAAAAAGTGTTGCAGAAACTATTGTTATTGAAACGGTAGGACAACCCTGAACCACCCACCCTACTCACCGGATTTAGCTCTGTGATTTCTTTTTGTTCCATCGGATGAAAAAAGACTTGAAAGGAAGGCGTTTTGCTGACTTCTAAGAGGTAAAACAAGAAACGACCAGACTATTAATGGGCATTACTTCAGACAAATATAAAAAATGTTTCGAACAATGTAACAAACGGTTAGATAAGCGTATTTCTGCCAATGGAGAGTACTTTGAAGGAGACTAATTGTAGTTTGTACAGAAAATTAAATTAAACACGTTTTGAAAATATTTCCGGTTATTTTTGGGTCCCCCCTCGTATATATATTGTCACACCCACGTGCTTGGGGAGCAGCTAACGGGCTCAGCGACACGGGATAAAACAGAGAAACTGGGTTTTGTATAGGGCATTAATGTCTCTCTCTCTCGTTCAACAGAAAAAATGAAGAATAAAATGCACCGTTGAAAGACTGGCAGACGGTTCCACACACACGTTAACAAATCCATCACTTCCAACCTCACCTGACGACTGCACTTCCGGCCTCAACATTCCACGTCATTTCCACTCGACCTTCTTCCCAGCATGCTCTCTGTATTCACTTTCCTGCCAGTCTTACTATATAAAAGCCTCTCATTCATTTCAGTGTTGTCCTCTGTATGATTCTTTTTTATTGCGTAGGCCAGGAAAGGCTACTTTGGACCTTACAGTACGCGGGGCTAACACCCCAAACCTTTATGAGTGTGTTGTCTCAAGTTCTTCTTTTCACAATATATATATATATATATGGATAAAATTCACACTGCATACATTCAGATTGTATTTGAATTTAATATAACCCACAGCACAACAAGCCCAGATTTGACCATTATTCAATTCCTGGTCGCCCCTTTGCTACTGCGTCCACACATCATCTCTTTACAGAAGGCTTTATTCATTGTTAAGCAACGGTGTGCCCTGCTCCTGCTACTGCAGTTACTGACACTCTGATCTGTTTTCTTATTCGTCTCTCATCACCAATAATTACATGAGGAAAGAATCTGTTTATATTGGCATGTTAATTTCACTTCCCTTCTATTTTGTGATTTACATCAAAAGCAATAAGTTCAGATAGATTAAGCCGAAAGAGGGTATTAATATTGTTAAGGGGAAACAATGAAACACACTGTGGACATTTATAATTGACTGAAGTTTTTCAGTCATTTGTGTTTATTGTTTATAAGACATCTCAGTGATTAAAATCTTATATGTCTACTCAGTGGCATTTTGAAAGACCAAAGAAGATTTAATAATAGCTATCTGGATATTGAGGAGTGCTTTTGATCTTCCGCTATTATATTAATGAGACTAGACAGCTGGCTGTCACAGTCCTGTACATTTTTCAGATGCAAATTGCTGTGATCTCTGTGATGTTGAGCATTGAATTATGGGATGAATGACATCAGACGTGCAGCTTCAAAAAGAAAAAAGACCCATCGAATGTCAAAATTTATTCTGTGATGTCCATTTTAAAGGAAGAAAAAGTGAAACAGTTTAGTTGCTCCTAGGACCTTGTCACAGCAAAAACATCTGCAGTATGCAGTTTGTCATTAATAAGCTTTTACCTTTAATATCAGATTGGAAGTTTCTGTTTTTGAAATTCTCTGTGTATGTATAGGCATAGATCATGGTTCTTATTTGCAGAAGTAAAGTATATCAGACTACAACATATTTTCATCATCATAACGGTACTTTTATGTTCGGGGATCAAGGCCATAAACCGTTTGTGTTTGTCGTAATAACATCAATAATGCATTGATGGCACGTTGGCTTCTTCCTAAAAGTTCACAGTTTGCATGTGAGGCTAGCGCGTGTCAGCCTCTAGTATGTTTCGAAAACGTTCATTATACTATTCCCACCTTGATGATTTCCCATTGTTTCAGTTATAGTTTTCATGTATACTGATTTATGCGTCTTTATGCAAATATTGGTATTTCATTTTAAAGTACATCTTAAAAACTCTAAGGAACTGAATGCTGGGGTGGTGAACTTTTAAAGCAAGAAATAAATAATGATGCAAATTCAAAAGAAAATTCATACAAATGGATATTCAGTCTGTCAATCACTCATTTTACAAAATTTTTCCAAAGAAGACAAGAATATATTTCATTTACAAAAGAATACATTTGAATACATTCAACGGCAGTAAAGTGTGGACTCAGTAAAGGCAGTATACTGGGGGTCCTCAGATTACAACGTCGCGACATACGACGTTTCGAGTTTACGATGCTCATTCCCATAAAAATGTAAAAAATAAATTGAGACGTGAGTGTTTCGGATTACGCTGTTAGCATTGTACTTACAGTCTTACGAGGGTGAACTAGTTTGGTTGCGGGTGGCGAAAGTACGTGGCATATGAGTGAGGGAGTTTGTGAACTACAGTAGTTTTGTTGCATGCTGTGAAAGTGAAAGTACGCGGTGTATGAGTGAGGGAGTCGAACTTGCAACGCTCACTCCCATAAAAACTTAAAAAAATTAAAGTGTTTCGGCTTATGCCATTAGCGTCGTACTTACAGACTACGTGGGCAAACTAGTTTGGTTATGCGCAGTGGAAGGATACGCAGTAACACAGCAAGGGAGTTGGCGGACTCGTTTGGTTGCACGCAGAGGAAGTGTTCTATTTGTGTTGCTTTGTTTGCCAACTTTATGGCCCTTATCATGGCTCCTAAACGAAAGTCAGAGTCTTCAGATGGTAGTGTTTCGATGAAGAGGATGTGAAATTAGACATTGTAAAGAGATCAGAAAGAATAAAGGTAAGGAATTTATTTTTACACTCATTTTTTGTCATTTTTTCTGTTACTACAGTACAGTGTACAGTACAGTATATTTATGTCCTTTTCCTTTTTCTGTGGCTTAGTTGTGTTTTTATATTCTAGATCATAATTTTGCAAATGTGTTAGGATAGGTAAGTGACTTAGGCTAGGGTGTGTTTCGATTTACACCAAAATTTGGGTTACATCACTGTTGTAGGAACGGAACTGTGTCGTAACCTGAGGACCCCCTGTACAGTAATCCCTCGCTATATCGCGCTTCGACTTTCGCGGATTCACTCATCGCAGATTTTAAATGTAAGCATGTCTAAATATATATCAAGGATTTTTCGCTGGTTTGTGGATTTTTGCAGACAATGGGTCTTTTAATTTATGGTACATGCTTCCTCAGTTTGTTTGCCCAGTTGATTTCATACAAGGGATGCTATTGGCGGATGGCTTAGAAGCTACCCAATCACAGCATGTATTACATATTAACTAAAACTCCTCAATGATATACGATGTGCGTCCCGTGCGGTGCTTGATTGTTTGCTTTTCTCTGTCTCTCTCACTCTCTCTGCCTGACGGAGGGGGTGTGAGCAGAGGGGCTGTTTGCCTAGAGGATACGGATGCTCCTCTACAAAATGCCGCTTTATCGCGGTGCTTCGGCATACTTAAAAGCACGTATTGATTTTTTGATTGTTTGCTTTTATCTCGCTCTCTCGATCTCTCTGACATTCTCTGCTCCTGACGGCGCTCCTTTGAAGAGAAGATATGTTTGCATTCTTTTAATTGTGAGAAAGAACTGTCATCTCTGTCTTGTCATGGAGCACATTTTCAACTTTTGACTAAAGGGTGTTATTTCATGTGTAGAGGGCTCTAATAATGTTAACAGTGTGGGAGAGTTTATAAGGGCTTAAAATATACAAACATATGGTTTCTACTTCGCGGATTTTCATCTATCGCAGGGGGTTCTGGAACGCAACCCCCGCGATCGAGGAGGGATTACTGTATATAAATTCTTACTTATATGTAATGTACAGGTAAGCTCATTTACTGTTTTGCTCTGGTAGCCAGAGGCTGTTCACATTTTTGTTTTGTAGTTATTTTTAAATTATTACATCCAACAAGGGGAATAGAGAGTTACGAGTAAATGTAAGTATTGCTAAACATTCATTGATCACACATTAAGCTCTGTATATATCCCCGTGTTGTAGTACCTATGGGACCAAGAACAAATATTTCTATAGCACATTTTCATAAAAATGATGAAACTCAAAGTGGTCTACAAGATAAAGGAAGAAGAAAATAAAATTAGGCAATGCTAAGTAACAAAAATAAAGTAAGGTCTGATGGGCAGGAGGATAGAAAAAACAAAAAAAGAGGGCTGGAGAAAGAAAAAACCAAACAAAATCTGCAGGGGTTCCAAGGCCACGAGACCACCCAGCCCCCACTGGGAATTCTACCTAACATAAATGACCTCAATCAGACCTCATGGTTTACAGGATTCACGTGGAAGAATTCGATTATGACGATGGTCATGTGGACCTCCGGCCTTCAATCCATCAATTGTAGGGACAGCACGGTGCTTTGATCAGATGGTGCTGGCATAGAGCAAAAAAACAGCAGAGAAAGTAGGGGTTAGAACGGATTGCGGAGATATGATAAAAGTGATAATTAAATGCATATACAGAATATCAGGTTTACACTAAAATGAAGCTATGAGAAAGCCATATTAAAATAATGCGTTTTTAGCAGTTTTTTTAAGGGCTCCACCGTATTAGCCTGGTGAATTTCTATCAGTAAGCTATCACTGTAAACATCAGAATGTATGGCGCCGTATTTGAGACAATATGGTGAAAAGGTGTATTTTGTGATTAAAGTGGATAATTTGGCTTTAATGTTGAAATGTCCACTTTACAGTAACCTCGTAGTTTACTTTATCATTAAATTAGACCTTCGTAAATGTCATCTTAAAACCAACCCAGTTGTTAATCGCTATGTGCTTCTGGGGATTCATCCTGAATTGACAGTAGCGGCAGGTAGCAATCGCCACACAGAACACATTACATTTATGATATTCCAGCTCTCTGCACATTTAGAATCCTTAGATGTATACTTGATACAACTTTCATGATGAAATGCATTAAACTATGTCTATTACATTTTACAGATACATCGTTAACTTCATTTAAATAATGAATACTGTTAATAATTACACATGTGGGGCTGGCATGGTGGCGAAGCTGTAGTGCTGCTGCCTTGTAGGGGTTCACATCCCTGGTGTTTCCTGCCTGGAGTTTGTATGTTTTCCTGGTTGGTTTACACGTTGTGCTCCGGTTTCCTTCCAGAGATATGCAGGTTTTGGGATTTGGTAACACTAAAATGACGCTGGTGTATGTGAGTGCTTGTATTCACCTTGTGATGAGCTGATGCCCCATTCAGGGATTGTTTCTGCCTCATAACCAATGCTAACTGGAATGGGCGCATCACTGGATTGATGGATTTAATCACTAAACATCCATCCTTTTCAGAGATATTGTGGCAAGGTTTTCCTCAGAATTTAATGGGGTTTCAGGCAATTCACAACATGGTGAAGCCGAACCTGTTCTCACCGTGATGATATCTCACACTGCAACCTGGTGGAACCTTCCAGATTTATGTAAAGTACACGCGCAAGTATAAACAGTACAACACTTGCATAGCAGTAGCGTCCGCTGGAACATGCGTCGTGTCACGTGAAATATAAACCCAGCTTAAATGTGTGTGTGTGTGTGTGTGTGTTGTATGTAAGATGATCCAGCTGTTTCCTGTCTTGTGCCCAGTGCTGCCAAGATACGCTCTTCCCCCCCGTGACCCTGAATTGGGCTGTGGAGGTTTGAAAATGTTATGGTAGTAAACTTAAGTAAACCTTTGGCACCTTTGAATCACCTGTATCAAGACTCAGTTTTTGGCAACTGCTTTGTAGTTTTTGCAGAAAAAAGAGTATAGAGTTGCTTAGTTGTTCACAGCTCTTCTATGTTTCCCTAAATATATTATTTTAATTCCTTTTTAAAGTTTGTTAATGAAAAAAATAAATTATTACATGATTAGAGCACGACTTTTAACGTTCATGCAATGTGAAGCCCGGCCTCTCAGGGCTCTGTCTTATGGCTCTGCTGTCTTTTGGCATAGATTGAAGCAACTGTGCATGACTTACATGATCTGATTAGAAATAAATTAAACCTTCATTCATTGTCATTGCACATTATGACAAAGTGAAAGTCAGACCTTCATTCTGGCCTATAAAAATCTCTGTTGCTTTAGACAACAACATGAAGTCGCTATTTTGTTAAAGATTCCCTTTCCTGAGTTGAATTTCATTGATGTCCAGTATTCCAGTGTCATAATGAAAAATAAATTGATAATAACTATTTGTAAAGTTATTGAACATCATTTAAAAATCCCATGTATGTGTATTGAGCTGCTGTCTGTATCAGAAGTAAGCCCCAGATCATGAGAACGGTGCAAATGTTCTGCTGTTTCTATAACTGCAACACTGAAGAAATAAGTAATCTGTTGAAGAACTCGAAGTTGACCAGTGGTGGGGACTGAAGCAGCAACCTTGCTATTTTCATTACATCTATCCATCCATTATCCCACCTGCTATATCATAACTACAGGGTCACAGGGGTCTGTTGGAGCCAATTCCAGCCAACACAGGGCTCAAGGCAGGAAACAAACCCCGGGCAGGGTGCCAGCCCACCGCAGGGCATGCACACACACATACCTACACAATAAGCACACACCAGGGACAATTTAGGATCGCCAATGCACCTAACCTGCATGTCTTTGGACTGTGGGAGGAAACCCACGCAGACATGGGGAGAACATGCAAACTCCACGCAGGGAGGACCTGGGTTGCCTAACTGAGAGGCAGCAGCGTTACCCACTGTGCCACCGTGCATTTTTGTTACAGTATCTTAGCAATTAATAAACTGTAGATCAAAGTGGGCATTGCCCATTCTGCTAGGGTTTCATGGCACACCAGGCCTGTTAAGAAAGCAGCTACGCCTTCCCCCACTTGCCTTCCAAACTAAGTGACTGAACTCCAGTTTGCACTTCATCTGGTAACAAAGGTGTAAATCAATTGTTGAGCTGACATCTTTCCAGAGGCCCCTCTGCAGGCTTCTCGAGCCAAAATGGACTCAAGCAACAACAAAGACCTGTAATTTTAGAGGTGATAACTAAGATGGACAGAAGAACTCGCCTATTAGAAGACACCTGGAAATGACTTTAATCCATTCAGGAGAAGTTATACATTTTCTTAAAACTCTCTGCCCACTCCTGAAGAAGCTTTCTGGGATATTCGCTATACACTCACTACTGAACTCCCTGGGGATTCCCTTGGGGGTGGGCAGAGCCACTGCCAGAAGGAGGCAACCATGACACCTGTTAGGGGCCCCGAGCAGTGGGAGGCTCTCTTGCACGAGGCTAAAGCTGCGGCAAATGAAATCTAAATCCTTGCTGTGTTCAAATCAGGTCTCCGTTGCAAAAGACCAAGACATCTTATTGAGTCTATTGGATCTGATGCAGAAGCAGATGATGGGGAATCCCAAGATCCAGCAGTAAGAGGCACGTTTCACGTTATGATGGATTTCTTAATTTCAGAATTGTCCAGGTGTTTTTGAAAAAATTGCCTTTTTTGTCCAATTTTAAGCTTTATGAGCATGAGCACGGACGAGATCTCAGCCTCTTGTGCAAATTTAGATGCAAAATATTTAAAGAATTTGTCATATAATTTGAAAGATGAGGTGATTTACGTCAAGAATGTGTATGATGCAAATGTTAAGGTCCGAAGGACGGGCACTGTGATTGTTGTGATATCATATCATGATCATGAGATACACATACAGAAATAAACACATTCCAAAAAGATATATTAATTTTTTAATTCATAGCTACCAGACACTCCACGCATCATGAGACACAACATGTGATACGATATTATATAAATTTAATTACGGTTGTGCGAAATTTCAATGTGATTGACATTAAGCTTGAGTGTTGCATAGGTACATCACTTGATCAACTTGGAAAGGCAAAATTATCGTAGTGCGGAGCTACGGGGCTCAGGTGCTCAGCCATAATTGTCTGACAGCGGGACGGGGTGAGCGGAATATGCAAAATGACCTTCTGAAGACTGGTCTCTGAAACCTAAGAATGTATGAGCTACTCTTCCTTGGAGAACCAAAACCAACAAACTCATCTCTGTGTGGACCAGAAGCTGAGTCCCAGTCTGTCAAGGAAAGGCTGTGTGCCAATAGCCTGATAGGGCTGGAGAAGCCATGACTTCAAGAAGGGTACATCGGCATCAAAACTCTTGGGTCAGAATGAGTAATGCCTTTTCCTTAAGAGGTGGCGAAAAGACAGCAGGAGACAAGCTGAGGAAGCAGCAGCACAGCAAAGAGAAACAGTGCATTCAAACTCATGAAGAATCTTATACTTGAACCCAACAACAACAACAACATTTATTTATATAGCACATTTTCACACAAACAGTAGCTCAAAGTGCTTTACATAATAAAGAACAGAAAAATAAAAGACACAATAAGAAAACAAAATAAATCAACATTAATTAACATCGAATAAGAGTAAGGTCCAATGGCCAGGGGGGACAGAAAAAACAAAAAAAACTCCAGACGGCTGGAGAAAAAAATAAAATCTGTAGGGATTCCAGACCATGAGACCGCCCAGTCCCCTCTGGGCATTCTACCTAACATAAATGAAACAGTCCTCTTTGGATTTAGGGTTCTCACGGAAGGACTTGATGATGATGGTCACGTAGACTTCTGCCTTTTAATCCATCTATCATTGTTGGAGCATCATGAAGCTTTGAGTAGGTGGTGGTGGCGCAGGCCCAGATTAACAACAAAGCAACAGCGTCACACAACATTGGACTTCATGTTCAAACACTTGGTATCGTAAAACTATTTATCTGTGCCAAGATAAATTAGAATTATAATTACCAGTAAACAGCCAGCCTCTATGTTACATGTTTGTCTGTCTAGTCCGTCCACGTACCGTCTTGCAACAACAACAACATTTATTTCTATAGCACATTTTCATACAAAGAATGTAGCTCAAAGTGCTTTACATGATGAAGAGAGAGAAAAAAGACAAAATAAATAAGAATTAAAATAAGAAAAAACTCATTAACATAGAATTAAGGTATGGTCCGATGGTCAGGGAGGACAGAAAAAACAAAAAACTCCAAAGGACTGGAGAAAAAATAAAATCTGCAGGGGTTCCAGACCATGAGACCACCCAGCCCCCTCTGGTACATTATACTGTATGTCCACATCTATATGTATTTGTCATACTGATAAAATCTTTGAGTTTGCATTATTCTGTTTCTTAAAACGAGTTTGCTCCAGTTACCTTGATGTAAGTCTAAAGGCCAGAGACCACCTCCTACAACAGAGAAAGGTAAGGTACAGTAGTAAATAAAGTTGGAGCCTCGCTGAAACATTTGATTAATTACCTGTATTGCATAAGGCAAAACTGATCATTTATTGACCAAGTTGAATTTTTCTATTTCAAATCCCACATTATTATGGTGTCATCCTGGGTGAGCATGTTGTTGATTATTAATCATCAAAATCCTATAACACGACAGTGTACTTGACGACAATGTACAATATGACCATTATTTTAATATGCTAATTCAGCGTTTCTCAACCTTTAAGTATTTGCGACCCGAGTTTTCATAACAGTTTTAATCGCGCCCCCCTAACATTTTTTTGAAATGTAGATGCATATTTTATTATACCTACTTAACTTTTATCGACATTTATCTAACTCTATATTTATTGTTCTAGTATCAGAATGTAGTTTAAGTTAATTTGTTTTGGTTTCAACAGATTTTTTTTCATATTTTTCATTCTTGTTTTCTTTTTTTGACATCTTCGTGCCCCCCTTTTTGTTACTTCGCACCTCCCTAGGGGGGCCCGCCCACAGGTTGAGAACCACTGTGCTAATTAAAAGCATTTTGTTATTGAGCAAAACTCACAATAATAATGTATTTTCTCTAAAAAAAAAACAAAATAAGGTTTTTTCCCAGGTATGTAGTTCCACCGTGGGCCAAGAAGGTGGCGCTGCCACAAATTATATTGTATTCATTTGCCTCTGCAATGGTAAAAAACCACCCAGTGAGGGCAACTGACTCCGCCCCTTCTGGTCCCATGACCATAAAAGCACAGCCACCCGGAAGGTGGAAGCTTGAAGAGAGAGAGAGCACCTTCAAAACCCAAGCAAAGTGCTTAAAGATGCCTAAAGAGGCAGTAATTCTGTTATATAGAATGCCAGAGGGTGACTCGTTTTATTCATTATTGTGCCATCATGAGCTGTTTTTGCTTAAGCCATTTCTGCTTAGTAAATGGGGATGGCCGGGTAGGCACCTCAACATTTATCTTGTCTTTTGACCCAACTTTCCCTTGGATGACCACATAAGTTAGATCTTGCACAATTTGTCGCAGTTTCCTTTTGTAGTGATAAAGCGCTGATCATTGAGAGGTATTCAGATTTTTGTGGTTCTACATATGAAAATTATTTTTATGAAAAATGTTATCCAAAATATGGCTGATAACAGAAATCTAATAAAAAGTTAGATCAGTGATGCCTCACTGATTTTTCCGTGTGATTTCAGATGCCCACTATCCTCTGTTTGAATATGTTACCAACGAATATGCTCGTATATGGCACTACAACCCCAAAGATGGTTTATGAGATAACTCGTAGGTGGTGTCCACCTATAGATCGCCTACTATGAGTTAACTCGTATTTAGCAGCCAGTGTTATTTATTTCCTCACACATCTCAAAGGCATGCATGTTAGGTTAAATAGCAGCTCTAAATGTCCCTGATATGAGTGAAGGAAGGTGTTGTCACAAATAAACACACCAGACTTCATGATGGTTTGGGGCAGCCACCCATATAATGTATCCTGGCTGCAAATGTAGAAATTTTTAAAGAGTTGTTGACAAGACTGAGCCCAAAACAGAACTGATCACATATAGTAAAGATGGCAGATTTAAAAGCCCTTTCAGGAAGTGATGTCATCTTTAGAGCCAGAACCAGAAATGATGTCCTCTGGGCCAGAAGTGATGTCATCTTTGGGGGCGAATCCGTAAGTAACATCATCTCTGGGGCCAGACCCAGAAGTGGTGTCATCAGGACCGAAAGTGACGTCATCGAGGATGCCGGAACCTGGCAGTATTTCCTGGGAATGGTCTGCAAGTAACTGAGAAAGAGAGTCAGTACACTCTGCCACCCTCTGGTCGGTGGTCGTATTACAACAACTCAGGCCCTTTGGTTGCTTCCTACTCACACGTGTGTGACAGTATGTACATGAGTCTGTCCAGGACTACTGCCTGCTGTTGTTGGGATAATTGCCATATCTCCATGAATCTGAAGTAGAGGTTTTGATAGTATGGTGGAGGTAAATGCAAAGTCAGGTCTGAGTCAAGAGTAAAGCTACAAACCAGCAGCCACAGGAATCTGGCATTACAGGTTAGATTCTGATCCTTATTGATTATAGAATTTTAAATTTTAGGAAAGTGGATATGGTGTACCTTTTTATAACATGGTAGCCAAGGTAGCTGTCAAAGACAAATAATAGAATTAATTGAACAATATGTTTGCTCTCACTTGCCCTATGCATAGCTTTTGCACCTTTCCTTTGTATTTTCGTGTGTCACCTTATCTACGCTGGCACTCCTTCTCTTGAGCACATTACCGTAAAGCCACCTCCTCAGACTCTGTCATTATTTTTGAGGCACCTTTCTCACATCCTGTCCAGTTTTATACTTGTACTTTATACTTGTCACCAGTGTAAGTGACTCTCTCAGCATGCCTCATACTCCTTTACTCCTCCTCGTGCCTCACACTTCCTTTTACGTCGTGTCACCAAAACCAAAGTGACCAATCAGACCAAAGCCAAACTGACCAATCAGATTGCTCTGAGAGACTGGACACACTGACCTTAGTGTTTAATTATATAGGAGAATAATTTATGTATGGAATTTATTGTAGTTTTTGGTTTGTGTTGACCATAGAAAAAATGATATCAAATTTGAATTTGTAGACTAATTACCTAAAGAAACTCTTAGTCCAGTAGCTACTCCAATACATTTCTTTCAGAACAAATGGTCTGCTTAATGGTGGAATCAGCAGGGGATAGGGGGGTGATTTCCCTGCGCCTCAATCTAATGGGGGACTGACAAACATGATAAAAAAAGTATATTTAACAACATTCTAGTACCTTCTATATATGTTCCCAGGTTAATATTAATGTTCCCACGCTCCATGTGGCTAATTCTTATACATTCGGTCTGTACCATCTTCCCTTACACCAGTGTTTCTCAGCCTTTATGATCCTGCGACCCAGTTTTGCCTTTTTTAAATTCATTGACGATCCACTAGCAGGAATTTCATTGGGTGAAACTAGTGTGTCTGGAGGTCCCACTTGGTGAAATGAGCTCAGTTAGCGTAGCTGTCACGATAGCTTAGGTGACCCACTTGCGACTCACCATCACCCACTCGCAAAATAATGATGACAACCGGGGTTGCGATCTGGTGGTGGAGAACTACCGGCTTTGGAGACAAACCGCAACCCACTCACGATCCTGCTGCCGCAACCTGTGACCCATTGGCAGCGTGTTCCAGTGGCCGAGAGACACTGCCTTACACAGACATGGCATGCGTCCGCTGAGATATGAAGATCATTTTGTGCTACATTGTACTGGCAGTTATAGTATGCATAATGGTTGCCTACACCAGACCCACAGAACCTCAACTGTAATGACCTGCACACATTATTACTGACATGCAGCCAATTTGACATACAGTATGGCCAAATGGCTGGTCTCAAATGGAGCCGTAAACCGGAGCATGACTATATATCTCTCTATTATAAAAAAAAACTTGCAACAAGACGAGACTTTTTCCCGGTGACGAGATGTCTCTTTTGAAGAGAGACAGAGAGACAGAGACACTTTCACTTCCCACGTAGACAGACAAGTCACGTCATACTTACAACCTTCAAACGTGAGTCCCATGATACACATGCAGAGTATGTTAGAGATCATGAAAGTAGGAAAATTTGAAAGTCTCCAAAAATGAGAGTAAAGATCGCATTAACGCAAACAATCTGAAAATATTACTTGGGGAAATAACAGCGAAAAGAGATCGAATGTTCAGGTGCTGTACAGGCTTTTAAATTGTTCGAAGGGTAGGCAAGCAAATTGGAAATCAAGCATGAGAGCAGTAGCAGCACGGCAGCAGCTAATCAAGCAAATAGGAGTTAAAAAAAAAAGATTTGTTTCCCATTGTATCACCGTTTAAGAGGGGCATGGGGGAAAGGGGTTAGCAAGCGAAGAGAACAGGGGGCAAAGCCCCCTAGTATATATATTGTGGAACACAGCCCGGACACAAACAGGTAGACATCACTGGTTCAAACCCACAAACGTTTATTTACAATTAATATATACAAATGTCTACACAACCCCAAAACTCCCCCAAAGTCCAGACCTTTCTCCAATGCATTCCTCTCAGGTCCGCCTCCACTCCTCTCCACCAAGACTTCGTCCTCTGCAACCCCGACTCCAGCCATTGAATGGAGGGAGGCGGCCCCTTTTATACACACCCAGACGTGCTCCAGGTGGTTCCCGATTAGCTTCCCAAGTGTAGCATAAGTACCGGTGTTCCTGATCTTGTTCCCCCCAGCACTTCCGGGTGTGGTGGAAGTGCTGAGGGCCAGGGCTCCTCAGCATCAACCCTATAGGGTTGAGCTTCTAAGCTCTGTTCCCATTGTCCCCAAAGCCACCAGAGTGGTCGCCCCCTCGTGGTCTGGAGGAGCCGTAATCCCTCCTCTGGTCCCCCAGCTGCTGCCACAATATATATATACAGTAATCCCTCTTCGATCGCGGGGGTTGCGTTCCAGAACTTTCTGCGATAGATGAAAATTCGCGAAGTAGAAACCATATGTTTGTATGGTTATTTTTATATATTTAAGCCCTTATAAACTCTCCCACACTGTTAACATTATTAGAGCCCTCTACACATGAAATAACACCCTTTAGTCAAAAGTTTAAACTGTGCTCCATGACAAGACAGAGATAACAGTTCTTTCTCACAATTAAAAGAATGCAAATATATCTTTTCTTCAAAAGGAGTGTCTGCATCAGGAGAAGAGAATTTAAGAGAGAGCTGGCTTCATAAAGAAAAAGCAAACAATCAAAAAATCAATATGTGTCCTTTTAAGTTTGCCGAAGCACCGCAATAAATAAAGCGGCATTTTTCAGAGGAGCGTCAGTATCTTCTAAGCAAACAGCCTCTGTGCAAACAGCCCCTCTGCTCACATCCTCTCCGTCAGGCGCAGTGAATGTCAGAGAGGGTGAGAGAGAGGCAGAGACAAGCAAACAATCAAACAGTCAAAAGAATAATCAAGCATATCTTATAGCATTGAGGAGTTTTAGTTAATATGTAATACATGCTCTGATTGGGTAGCTTCTAAGCCATCAGCCAATAGCGTCCCTTGTATGAAATCAACTGGGCAAACAAACTGAGGAAGCGTGTAGCATAAATTAAAAGACGCATTGTCCGCAGAAATCTGCAAACCAGCGAAAAATCCGTGATATATATTTAGACATGCTTACATTTAAAATCTGCGATAGAGTGAAGCCGCGAAAGTCAAAGCGCGATATAGCGAGGGATTACTGTACTAGCCGACGCCCGTCCGTAGCATACGGCGGGGTAAGAATAGGAACAGAAAACGGTGAGAAATAAATACTTCTTGAAACACATAGTGTGCATATAGAATTTCCGGCCAAGCAGGATTACATGTGAAAGTGATAAATAAATCAGGCTTTCTGAATTTACGTACCATGGCCATGGCATCCTGATAGTTTTGTTGCATGTATCTTGGACTTCCTGGAAATGTGAACGGTAATATGATCATTTTGCCTACATGAATGTTGTTATTTTCAGCATTTGCTTGCAGTGCGTCTGATAGTTCGACGCATAGATCTTGTTGATGTAATCTGAGATAGTTGAAATCTGCACCCTCTGTTTTAACATACGTATCTACGATGTACTACTGGAATAGTTTGCTGCTGAAGTGCAAAATACTAAATATATTCCTCATTGCTAATCTGTACACATAAAATTGGCATTGAGTAAGCCTTATTCTCTTGGCAGTTCTTTTATCGGGAACATATTGTAAATCTTTGTGCCAGCCAATGTCTCCATAAGGGAAGAAAAGTGGGTAAACCATAGGATCGCAATTCATGTTGAGTATGGAAATCTGTTTACAGGAGTTGCCTATTGGATAGATGCAAATGTCTCTTTTGGCAGGTGGTTCGACATCTTCTCCGATGAAAATCGCTGCAACATCGGTGTGACATTTCGGGGAATTATATCGTCGTAAATTCTGCCTACGGTTTTCCTTGAAAACCATTCGTACAGATGCTGTTGGACTGGACTGAGCGATTCCATGCATGTGTTTGTATGATTTAGCGAAGGGGTTGAAGGTTCTGAGCATTGAATCTAGCTGGAGAAGTACAGTACATTTTCGCTGCATGCAGAATTTGCTTTATTTTGTAAGCGTACTTTAGTAGCATGCGCTGTGTCAAAAACATACAACTGTCCATATCCTGGAGAGGTAGAAGTGTTAGCATATAGTGGAGAGATTTGGTAATAAATTTGCCCGTGTATTTTAAAACAGTATGGTCCATGGCCAGGGAGGTTGAGTTATCTGTGCACCCATGGAAGCAAATGCTAGAGAAGAGTTGTATTCTCGAATGTGTTCACGATAATTTTTAGCTTCTGATGTTTGCTGTGTAAGAAGCTGTTGTAAAGACACAGGTGGCTCCCACAAAGGTGGTAGAGCTACTTTACCGTTGTGGCAGCACCTCGAGTACTTGTTGGATGTATTCTGCTCAGCAGGCCAGTATAGTGCATGACATGCAAGACAACGAATAGGAATCGAGAAATGTGTGGGCGGGACCGGTTTAGAAGTCGAAGCAGGGCAAACCAGAAGAGAAATATATACAGTCGACCCTTGATATATGACCAGCCTGACATGCGAACAACTTGATTTACGACCAAAATTTTTGTTTTGATTTACGACCAACATCTTGCGTTACGACCCGAATACGGTCACGTGTATCCGCTTGTGCGATTGTAAACAAATCAGCCGAGAGCGTTCGTAAGCATCAGTCGGAGCCCAGATACATGTGTTTGTGGATGTAATTTCGGTCAGTGCAGTGATTTATCTATATATAATTCACTGAGACCATGGCAAGCAAAACGCATAATTGCTAAGGAAGGAAGAGAAGGTAAAGAAGGTAAAGAAAGCGATTGTTCAGGAATGTTAGCTAACGGGCTGGCATGGCACTTGATGATGTCATCAGACTGAGTCAGCACCGGATTGCTTTGGAGTGTATTATTACAGCAGTTCACAACACGACCAGCTTTGAACTGAGTGCTCGACTGCTGTCATTATTATCTTGAAAAACAGCGATCACAATCGAAACGAAGAAGGAAATTGTGCGGAAATATGAGAGTGGCATTCGTGACCGATCTCGCTAATATGTACAGCATGTCGAAATCCACCATCTCGACAATTTTACAAAGAAGAGATTTGCATAAGGAGGCTCCTTCTAAACAATAACCACCTTCCGTTTCATTCTCCTCCTCCTCCCTTCCTGCAGCCCAAAGATGTCAAATTAAATGGTGAGTACAGTGTGAAATTGTTGTTTCTGGTAGGCTACGCACTTTTTAAAACTTTTTGGTTAGTGCATTAGAAAAATTATTGGTGTTTTGGTAAATTATGCATATTATACAACCCTTTTTTATTATGAAAAGGTTAAGTAAGTGTTGCTGTGGGAGGTTCGGAGCGCATTATGGGTATTTCTATTATTTCTTTTGGGAAAAATAGTCTTGACTTACAACCAACTTGAGTTACAACCAGCCCTCGCGAATGAATTGAGTTAGTAAGTCAAGGGTCCACTGTATATAAGAAACTGGGGTGGAAAACCGGGCGCCAGCAAGCCCATACCCCGTCATGAACATGCAAGCACAGTCTTTGGTTCAACTAACGGTTGATTTATTAACCAAATCCTCTCAAATATGTCACACAAGCGCAAAGCACAGGTGATGCCACCTCAGTGTAGCAATAAAATCTCAGTCATTTGTAACTGCTAGCTGCTGGAACGCACTGTCCACCTTCATTTGGAATTCCGACTCCCTCAAAGTGCTTATGGAGTGTTTGAAGATTCTCTTCCTGGTGAATTTCTTTACAACTGAGAGTAGCTGTTAGGTTTTGTAACCTAGGAAGCGTAACTCACTTGTATTTTTGTTCAGAGCTCTTCACTTGTGATGATCAATTATGTAACCTTCTCCTGTTACACCTGTTCCCAAATTAAATTATGTTTACTTGATCATGTTGACCTCTTTTGTAAGTTGCTTTGGATGAAAGCATCTGCTAAGCAAATACATGTAAAGGTAAAATCCATAGAAGAACGGATGAACGTTTAAAGTGTGATTTGACTGTGACCGCTGATGGAGCTTCACAGACAGACCCAAGGTGAGACGCAGAAGAAGCTATTACTTATGACGTCTACGATAAATAACACTTCAAAATTAGACATAATGAATGTAAAGTTAAACTTTACTTTAAGTCTTCTTTTTCGTAGCTTTATCTCAAATTACTGTAGACCGAGAAAATATTAAATAGGGTTTATGCAAGTTAGACAGATGCAAAATATCAAGCTCGTGAAATGAATTGTTACTTGATAAGCTTTGTGTGCATCTCTGGAGCTATAATTTTATGCACAAGCGACGCTGGAAGCACGCTGTCCGTGGCAAACATTGTTTTGGATAACCTGTTTTCAGAGAATCAAAAAAAGCGGCCCCCAATTTGAGGCATAAAGCTCTAGGCTAGACATGATGCCAGGCCACTTCCAATGTGCCAGCCCCTTTTGTGTTTTCCACTGTCAATTACCAGATGTATTTTGCAATGCAGATGCAGGACCGAAAATAGCTGTTAAATCCCTTGCTTGTACTCATAAAAATTTTGCACAGGCTGGGAATTAGTTTTGAAAATCTCCAGGCAGTAACTGATAAGGTACAGTTTCTAACTTTGAATAGAACATCTACAGGCATGAAATGGATGTTATGTTGTCTGTTACAAACCTTTCTCTTCTTTTAATCTTTTTTTTCTTCCCTTGCCCATGAATATCTGAAGTAAATATAAATAATATTGTTTACCCTGAAAGTTAACTAAACCAGCTTATTTGAATGTTTTTGATCATTTGCAAGAAATAACATATTTGTCAAAAAGGCTGTCTCAATCTACTGTGCTTTGAGAGGATAGAATATCTTTTAATTTAAACTCTTTAATAAATAATAAATCACTATAACAGAATGTGCTTTTTTAAATTTTTATATTGGGGCCTGGGTTCAAATGCACTTTGTCATTTCTTCCCATGCCTACATTTTTGGCGATGCTCCAATTTCCTCACTGTGATGCCCCCACAAATCAAACACTGGGCATCTTGTAGTTTGAGCTGCCAGTGAGAGAATGAGTGACACGAGCCACAGTAGTTTGTCATGCAAAAAAAACAAAAAAACAACGACAGTCGTTTATTGTATTAGCGGCTTTCTTTAACATTGTGCTAAGCCCCCTGCTCTATACCCTCTGCACCCATGACTGCATTCCTGCCCACCACAGTAACACCATTGTTACGTTCGCTGATGATACCACGGTAGTAGGGCTCATCTCTGGGGTGAATGAGTCTGCTTGCAGGGATGAGGTGGAGCGGCTGAACATGTGGTGTAGGAATAACATCCATCCATCCATTTTCCAACCCGCTGCATCCGAACACAGGGTCACGGGGATCTGCTGGAGCCAATCCCAGCCAACACAGAGCACAAGGCAGGAACCAATCCCAGGCAGGGTACCAACCCACCACAGGACACACACAAACACACCCACACACCAAGCACACACTAGGGCCAATTTAGAATCGCCAATCCACCTAACCGGCATGTCTTTGGACTGTGGGAGGAAACCGGAGCACCCGGAGGAAACCCATGCAGACACGGGGAGAACAGCAAACTCTGTAGGAATAACAGCTTGCTCCTAAATATAGCCAAGACCAAGGAGCTCATTGTGGACTTCAGGAAGAAGGCGGACAACATCCAGACACTCATCATCAACGGGGACTGTGTGGAGAGGGTCTCAGACTTCCGCTTCTTGGGAGTCACCATTAGGGAGGACTTGACCTGAGGAACACACACTGCTGAGGTAGTGAAGAAGGCCCAAAAGAGACTCGACTTCCTGAGGGTGTTTAGAAAGAACAACATCCCTGAGAAACTGCTGGTGTCCTTTTACCGCTGCACAGTAGAGAACATCAAGGCCTACTGTCTTTGTGTGTGGTTCTGCAGCTGCACAGTAGCACAGAGGAAAGAGCTTCACAGGGCCATTAAGGTCGCCCAGCAGATAGTTGGCTGTCCTCCCCCCTAAATAGAAGAACTACATAGATCCTGTTACCTCAGGAACGTCAAGAAAATTCTTCAGGACGCATCACACCCAGGACATGCATTGTTTGAATGCCTGCCTTCAAGCAGATGTTTCAGATCCATAAAGACTAAGACAGATAGACTGAGAAACAGTTTCTATCCTTCAGCCATCACCATGCTGAATGCTGCTAAGTGGTCAATCTGACCGAGTGCACCTTCATGTTTACAATACAGCTCTAAGTTAACGTTGGATAAGGGACAAGTGCAATATGACGCATGTATGAGTGGAAAACATTGTTCTGCTAATATGGACTATTTCGGTACTTATTTTATTCCCTTTTTATTTTAGCTTTTAAGTTGAGTAATTGTGTTTATTTTTTTTATTTTATTTTTATTTACTTATTGTTTTTGCACCTAAAATTTCATTGTACAATGCCTCATTACTACAATGACAATAAAGATGCTTGATTTGATAACTCGTTAACTCGTGCACCTCAGATTCTGCACCGTCCAGTTTAGGGACTGGAAACCCTCATAGACCTCTAGCCATCCATCTCAGCTCCCGTCTTTCTTGAGCTCACACTCACTTGCTTCTTGATTTCCATTCTCCTGCTTTCTTTTTACCCCTTTCTAAACCTGCCTCTCTCCGTTTTATCCATACTTTTAAACCCAAGTGACGCTTTGCACTCACCGTCCCCGTAAATGGCAGTCAAACCATTAAAGCCAGTGAATGTGTAAGCCGGCACCAGAAAACCAATGAGATAAGTAAAAAAAATAAATTAAATAAATGAATGAATGAATTAATTAAAGAACAAAAATACCCTGCTATGACACACCCCTCTAACACTTAGCAGGGCCCAAGTATTATTTGAGAATTTTCACCTTCTGCTCCTAAACTTGCAAACTTGAAGGGGTTACCTGTTGTCACACATGTGCGACTAGGGACAAGCTGAGTGGACTAAGTGGAGGTCATTACGCCCCAGGCCAGGGGGTGGCGGGAGCACTAAACCTACCTCTGTTATCTCTCTGTTAGGCCAAATACGGGAAAACCTGCCTGATTTAACATCACTTCCGGTTGCAGTGTCCAGACCGATGTCACTTCCGGCTCTGATGCCTAAATTGATGCCACTTCTGGTTCCTGTGCCCAGACTGACAATACTTCCGGTTTCCGATGCCCAGACTGACATCACGTCCAATTCAGGCCAAATGACATCACTTCCGCTTTTTGGCTTATAAAGCTGCCATCTTTTCTTAACATCATCAGTTCATGTTTGGAGCTCATCAAGAACACATCTTGAATATTTTCTTTACCCTTTTGTAGCCAGGGACAACATTATACGGGTGGCTGCCCCAAACCTTTTTCGTGTGTTGAGACTACTTCTTTTACACTGTATATATATATTGGACATAACTTCTTAGGTGAACTGATCAGAACTTAGAGGTGCATTTAAAACAATAAGAAAATGGCAGATATCAGAAAAATGTCACATATTTACGGAATGCATTTACATTTGATCTTAAAATAGTGTTCTGTATTTGTGAAACAACCTGAATTGCAGAATAAGAAACATAAAATATAACACAGTACAAATTATTTTTTTCCCTCACAGTATTCTCCACAGTTAGTGCTTTCATTATTGATTTATTCATGAGTTTTATTTTTGCCTTGTTTTGTTTAATATATTGTCACGCACGCCCGTCTGACGATCACCATCCAAGCTCTTCCCAGGTATATAACACCACCCCAGGCTGAAAGGGGCGCTGCCACCCTTGAGTAATTTATTACCTTGTCATTTTCTTCATCCACAGTCTTGAGAAACCGACCAGTGAGGGCAAATGAATCCACCCCTTCCAACCCTAGAGCTTCTAAGGGACGATCGTCAGGAAGGAGGTGCCATTGACCATGGAGACGACCGAGAGAGAGAGGAGCTCCAGGTTTTTTTTTTTTTTGTTCTTTATTTCACCTTATACAATTTCTTGTATTAAGAATTTGTTAGTTTTCGCATATCCCTTGAGGTCAGAGCGCAGGGTCAGCCATTGTACAGCGCCCCTGGAGCAATTGAACGTTAAGGGCCTTGCTCAAGGGCCCAGCAGAGTAGGATCTCTTTTGGCAGTGATGGGGATTTGAACCGGCAACCTTCGGGATCCTTAGCCTCAGAGCCACCACTCCGCCCGTTTAAAGAATCCAATGGCATAGCCGAGTGAAAAGAGGCCACTTGGCTACATGGCACTTGTTTTTGTTTATTGTTTTCATGCCATTGGGCTTTGCTTTTGTTTTGGAGACTTTTTACTAAACAGGGAGGGCCGTGATGGCACCCCACGCTACTCCAGTTTTTGTCAACCCTTCATCCCTCGAACACCACAATAGACATTAAGGAATTTCTTTCAGAGTTGGAGGTGTATAATACAGTATATGACAAAACTGAGCTGTTGACCATAATCATTTAAAACCTTTTCAGTCCTCGTTTTATAGCACAGCAGCTTCGTCGCACATTTATTTGATTCTTAACCCGTCCCAGTAACGCACTGCATTTTCAGGATGATGTACCAAATATAAAGTGTTGTGTGTGTGTGGTGAGATGCTCCTGATAACATTAATGGCAGCATTCACCTTTAATTTATCTCTGAAGGGGGTGAATCATGTCAGCACTCGTGCTTGGGGTTGAGATCAACTCGGCGAGAGTTTCTGAGACTGAACAGGTGCAAAGTGATTTATCTTGGCGAGTTATCACTCAGCGACTAAATACCCCAAGGCTAAAAAATCATGCAGTGTTTATTCTTGTTTATTTCAAAGCCTACAAAGGTAAAATCAATGCTGTACATCTTTACTATATAATCAAGCAAATTGAAATCATGGGATAACTGGTATAACAGGCCAAAAAAATCTCCAGAAATGTTGTGGCTACACAGGGGGAGCCACTGAGCCCGAAACACAATAATACAAACACAATCCACAACCAAATCACATTCTTTTATTAACCAAAATACCTTTAATAGGGCCCTGCTTTGAGCTGGCACCCTGCCCGGGATTTGTTCCTGCCTTGTGCCCTGTGCTAGCTGGGATTGGCTCCAGCAGACCCCCGTGACCCTGTGTTAGGATATAGCAGGCTGGACAATGACTGACTGACTGAATGACCTTTAAAAGGTTCTGTTTCTCTTATATGGCACATCCCAGTAAATGATTCTCTTTTCTTTTCTTACACTACCATTCCTCCCAGGTGAGTTTTCCCCTTCCTCCACTCCCGACTCCGAATGCATCATGTGAAATGACTTCTTTTATAGAAGACCTGGGAGCATTTCCGGTGTCAGGGCTGGATCACAGGAAACACTTCTGGGTCAGGCAGAAGCTCTGCAAAGTAGGGAGAGCTTCTTTTGGCAGCGCCATCTGGTGACACTCAGGGATCTTGACAAGGTTGCCATTCAAGACTGTAGGTCCCATGATACCTTGTGGATGTCCAAATTAGAAACTGACTAGATAAGTACTACTATTTTCCGTGTTGGGGGCTATACCGTCCCAGTCCTTCCACTACATCCAAGAGGCCCTGCTAGGATAGGAATCATTAGCCATTCTTCCATTACATTGTCCAACCATTATTTGCCTCCTGACCGTGTAAGGCAGCACTTTCCAACCCATTTGGGATGTTGGACCTTCTGTGTCACCACTCACAATATTCATTATTCATAAAATGGTATCTATTTATTATCACTTGTTAAGATGAAGGGTAAGATGAAAGGACTTCCAATCAACTGAACGAACCGCTGTAGTAATGCTAAAATCATCCAAAATGATCAAAAACATCAGATTTATTTTAACACACTGTGGCCACTGGGAGCACTGCAGCTCCACAAACACCCGCTACACACAGGCTTGGACACAAACTGCCAATATGAAAGGCTTTTATTCTGTGGGAAACTCTTCTAGAAAGAGTTCCCCACACCACAACCACAGTACAGTATACAGTAACTACACAGCAATGGCCTGTAATACTATTGTCTTCTGTCTCTCTCTGCTTTTTCCTACACTCCTTATGCAAGCTTCATCCTTCCCTTTCTGACTCTGGCTCCTGGAGTTATGGCAGCTCTTTTTATGTGACACTTGTGGATCGGAAGCACTTGGCAGTCCCAGTCTCAGTGAGGCACTATACAGCTGTATTGCTGTTGGTATAAAGGAACCCGCATCTCGTTTTTTGACCCACTTCTGCTGAATAGTTCATTGACCGAAAGTCCTCAGTGTTGTTGTGCCAGAGCGAGGATGTGCAGCATTGTTCATAATGGCACTCAGTTTTGGTTTAACTCTCTTCTTTGCTATGATTTCCAGTCTGGCCAGAGTGCATCCTGTAACTGAGTGCCTCTTATAAGATCACCGATCTCACTGGAGTACAGCCATGTTCACAGTTGTTTTTAAAATGATAGTTTATTTGGTCCTTAGCCAGCACACCCATCCTTTCATTTTGTCATCCACTTGTTTAAAGTATTACACATAGGAAGTAAAAACGTGAGGTTTCAATATACAATAGGAGGTCTGAAAATCAAGAGTACACCTTATGAGAAGGATTTAGAAGTCGTAGTGGACTCTAAACAATCGACTTCCCAACAGTGTTCAGAAGCCATTAAAAAGGCAAACATACAAGTCCAAGAAAGTTTTTCTCAAGCTTTATAACACACTGGTGAGGCCTCATCTGGAGTACTGGGTTCAGTTTTGGTCTCCAAGCTACTAAAAGGACATACCAGCACAAGAAAAGGTCCAGAGAAGAGCAGCTAGGCTGATTCCAGGGCTACAGGGGATGAGTTATGAGGAAAGATTAAAAGAGCTGAGCCTTTACAGTTTAAGCAAAAGAAGATGAAGAGGTGACATGACTGAAGTGTTTATAATTATGAAGGGAATTAGTGGATCGAGCCTATGACTTTAAAATGAGTTCATTAAGAACATAGGGTATGAAATGAACAGCCTCGACACACACAAAAAGGTTTGGGGCAACCACCCATATATTGTCCCTGGCTGCAAAAGGGGTTTGAAAGAGCACTCATGTGCATTGTTTTGAGTCCTGAACTGAACTGTTTGGCTGTAGAAATGATGGCAGATTTAAAGGTCCGCAGTGCTGAAACCGGAAGTGACTTCATTGACGGTGCGTCTGGTAGATTTTCCCTTATCTGACCTGCGGAGATAACTAAAGTAGGATTAGTGCGCCCTGCCACCCCCTGGCCTGGCAGGTAATTACCTCCACTTGATCCACTCAGCTTCCTCCTACTCACACATGTGTGACAAGGGCCACAGTTGGAAACTTGTTAAGGGTAAATTTGACACAAACATTAGGAAGTTTTTCTTTATACAGAGAACTACAGGCACATGGAATAAGTGACCAAGTAGTGTGGCAGACAATAGGACTTTAGGGACTTTCAAAACTAGACTTAATATTTGATTTTTAGAAGAATTAAGTGGATACGACTGATGAGCTTTGTTGGGCTGAATGGCCTGTTCTCGTCTAGAGTGTTCTAATGTTCTAACGTCTAATTTTTTTGGTCACGGAGGAGTGAAGCCTAACTGAGAAGCATTTTCAGTAATACTGAATATAAATAATAGAAAAAAACTTGACAAAGAAAATGTGGCCTCCATCCAGTGCCCGGTTGGTGAAGTAATAATTTGTTGTAATGTTAACAACTTGCACCCTTAATTCACTCACACTTACAGGAGACTTTTCCCTAAATTTGATTTATTTGATTTTTTCCCCGAGTCAGTCCGCAAAAGAACAGCTTGTTCACTCAAATGCGTGTTTCCTTTAAATGAAGCCAACTTTGGATTTCAGAATAGAAACAGTTAGGACTTAAGCACTGTATTAGATTGTTTAATTATTACATCTGTTAGTGATTATTTTTTTTTTCCAATTCTATTAGTATTTGCATAACATGAAGAATTATGAGCACGGTTTCCCAGAAAATTATAATTTTAAATGTGCTTAGCATAATTTGTATTACCATGTTTGTTACATTTCCAGAATTAAAAATAAATCAGCAGTATAATATTTTTTTTTCTAAGTTAAACTGTAATAGTACAAGTTTACATCTGTGGTATGTTACCATGGAAAAAGTAATACTGTTAATTGACATCTAACATTAAACTGACAATGTGCAACGGCAAAACAATATGTCTGTTATGAAACACGAGATGTTGGAGGATTACTGTGAGATGAACAAGGAAAATAACAAGAGATGATAACATGTCAGGTAAGGCAAGGTCTCAGCTTTAAACACCACAAGAACACGTGAACAAAACACAGGGGCAAAACGACAATTGAATTTAAGGAGTTCAAAAAATAAGCAGAAACAAACTCTGATGCTTGGGCCTATTTTGTACAGAAGGTTAGTATCACTATTTTGAGTTTGACATGTGACTCCATTGAGGGATAAAGTAAACTGAAATACTATCATTGACCATGACATCAAAGATGCGCCAATCTCAATCATGTGACACATCCTACTGTGTCCTGTAAACAAAGGACAAAGGGATAGGAAAGAAATTAAAGTTCATAATTCAATAAACCCAAGAAAACAAAAGACCAAATAAATCAAAACACAATGTCTGGTACAACATCTCTCTCCACGATACAGGGTGGTCCACATTAAGTTCCTACAAGTCATGGAATACGCGCAAATTTGACTTTCATGATCGAGTGGTCTGTTGTACTAGACAACATATCAGCTGCTGACATCTTCTTTTCAGTCGATCTACTGTACATGTTGGCGACAACCTCTGGGGTAAAAGTGGAAGGCTTTTTTGGTTTTGGGCCATTTATAACTAACCCACTACTACACCACTTTTTTTACCAAAGCCTAAATTCTTCACTTTGCCAAAGCAGTCCCAAAGAGATATTGTTCCACAAATCACACACATGTCAACTTCAATACCACTCGGAGTCCTGCCACGTGCAAAAGTTCACTGACAACACTGCTGTCGTAGGCTGCATCAGGAGTGGGCAGGAGGAGCAGTATAGGAACTTAATCAAGGACTTTGTTAAATGGTGCGACTCAAGCCACCTACACCTGAACACCAGCAAAACCAAGGAGCTGGTGGTGGATTTTAGGAGGACCAGGCCCCTCATGGACCCCGTGATCATCAGAGGTGACTGTGTGCAGAGGTTGCAGACCTATAAATACCTGGGAGTGCAGCTGGATGATAAATTGGACTGGACTGCCAATATTGATGCTTTGTGCAAGAGAGGACAGAGCTGACTATACTTCCTTAGAAGGCTGGCGTCCTTCAACAACTGCAATAAGATGCTGCAGATGTTCTATCAGACGGTTGTGGCGAGAGTCCTCTTCTACGCGGTGGTGTGCTGGGGAGGCAGCATAAAGAAGAGGGTTGCCTCATGCCTGGACAAACTGGTGAGGAAAGCAGGCTCTATTGTAGGCATGAAGCTGGACAGTCTGACATCTGTGGCAGAGCGACGGGCGCTGAGCAGACTCCTGTCAATCATGGAGAATCCACAGACCTGCATTTTTATCACTCTTTAATTTAATATTGTTCTTTATTAGTATGCTGCTGCCGGAGTATGTGAATTTCCCCTTGGGATTAATAAAGTATCTATCTATCTATCTATCTATCTATCTATCTATCTATCTATCTATCTATCTTCAAGGACACAATGCAAACATTCACCTTACAAACGAAATACAGGGTGGGCCATTTATATGGATACACCTTAATAAAATGGGAATGGTTGGTGGTATTAACTTCCTGTTTGTGGCACATTAGTATATGTGAGGGGGGAAACTTTTCAAGATGGGTGGTGACCATGGTGGCCATTTGAAGTCGGCCATTTTGGATCCAACTTTTGTTTTTCAATAGGAAGAGGGTCATGTGACACATCAAACTTATTGGGAATTTCACAAGAAAAACAATGGTGTGCTTGGTTTTAACGTAACTTTATTCTTTCATGAGTTATTTACAAGTTTCTGACCACTTATAAAATGTGTTCAATGTGCTGCCCATTGTGTTGGATTGTCAATGCAACCCTCTTCTCCCACTCTTCACACACTGATAGCAACACCGCAGGAGAAATGCTAGCACAGGCTTCCAGTATCCGTAGTTTCAGGTGCTGCACATCTCGTATCTTCACAGCATAGACAATTGCCTTCAGATGACCCCAAAGATAAAAGTCTAAGGGGGTCAGATCGGGAGACCTTGGGGGCCATTCAACTGGCCCACGACGACCAATCCACTTTCCAGGAAACTGTTCATCTAGGAATGCTCGGACCTGACACCCATAATGTGGTGGTGCACCATCTTGCTGGAAAAACTCAGGGAACGTGCCAGCTTCAGTGCATAAAGAGGGAAACACATCATCATGTAGCAATTTCGCATATCCAGTGGCCTTGAGGTTTCCATTGATGAAGAATGGCCCCACTATCTTTGTACCCCATATACCACACCATACCATCAATTTTTTGTTCCAACAGTCTTGGAGGGATCTATCCAATGTGGGTTAGTGTCAGACCAATAGCGGTGGTTTTGTTTGTTAACTTCACCATTCACATAAAAGTTTGCCTCATCACTGAACAAAATCTTCTGCATAAACTGAGGGTCCTGTTCCAATTTTTGTTTTGCCCATTCTGCAAATTCAGTGCGCCGATCTGGGTCATCCTCATTGAGATGCTGCAGTAGCTGGAGTTTGTAAGGGTGCCATTTGTGAGTAGCTAATATCCGCCGAAGGGATGTTCGACTAATGCCACTCTCCAGTGACATGCAGCGAGTGCTACGCTGTGGGCTCTTGCTGAATGAAGCTAGGACAGCCACTGATGTTTCTTCATTAGTGACAGTTTTCATGCGTCCACATTTTGGCAAATCCAACACTGAACCAGTTTCACGAAACTTAGCAAGCAGTTTGCTAACTGTAGCATGGGAGATGGGTGGTCTCGTAGGGTGTCTTGCATTGAAATCTGCTGCAATGACCCGGTTACTGCGTTCACCAGACATCAACACAATTTCTATCCGCTCCTCACGTGTTAACCTCTGCGACATGTCAATGGCTGTAAACAAAGAGAAACTTGTAAATAACTCATGAAAGAATAAAGTTACGTTAAAACCAAGCACACCATTGTTTTTCTTGTGAAATTCCCAATAAGTTTGATGTGTCAAATGACCCTCTTCCTTTTGAAAAACAAAAGTTGGATCCAAAATGGCCGACTTCAAATGGCCACCATGGTTACCGCCCATCTTGAAAAGTTTCCCCTCCACATATACTAATGTGCCACAAACAGGAAGTTAATATCACCAACCATTCCCATTTTATTAAGGTGTATCCATATAAAGGGCCCACCCTGTATTCTGCTCCAATGGATACGATATAATCTGATACAGAGGCATTGGTAAATGGAACCTGTCCTGGAAATATCAGACGCAAGGTGAAGATCAGCTCCAAATGGGAGAGTAACCAGGCTGGCAATTGAACCAAGACTGTAAAGAGCTGTGAAGCTAATCACCATACTACCATGTTGCCCAACCTATAAATGCATTTTGTAAATGGCAAGAAGCAAGGTTAACACATTGACTGCTAAATACGAGTTAAATTGGAGTAAACAATCTATAGATGGACACCAAATTTCATAAACCATCTTCAGGACTCCAGGGCAAAATTTGAGCAGCCATGTAAAATAAGAAAGAACGCAATATTTCACTTTCCGATAGTTTTTTTCTTATTCTCTCAAATAAAATGTATCAAAAATGCGCTAGATTGCAGTGCCTCTCTAATATGGCTCCAGTTTGGACACCCGCAGTGTTGCATGGGAGTCGTAGTTCAGGAGGGTAGCCCTGTCTGGGTCCTTGGGTTCTGCCAAAGGGTGCTGGAGGTTTCAGCTAGCTCAGAAGTGTTTCCTGTGTGCAATACATCATTTTGAACATAAAATCATGTATACAGTATCAAATTTAGGACCACAAGACTACAGTTTTTTTTAAAAATCCATCTTTAGAAGGCTGCATGTCATGGTCCAGGTCAGCTACAAACTTTCTTGTTGCTTCCTGGAGCCTGTTGATAGTCATGAATTGAGATTGAGCCAGGCAAATGAGGACATTCACATTCAGCAAGGGGTTGGTGCAAAAAGTGACAACTGCTTCTATTAAAATAAAAAAACAAGCAGTGCAACAAATTCATAAATAAATATATAATTCTTAAGTGTCCGTGTGGAGGTTAAAATATTGAAGGAATAAATATTCCATTAAAACAAGGTTAAAATCACAGGTAGGAATCTTCTAAAACCATAGTCCCCTCTGCTTACCCCATACGGATCTTGCAGCAGATGAGACATCCTTCCAACAGGTGCAGTCAACTCTAAATACCTGGCTCGGGTCCCCATTGCCATGCTTTTGGCATCCATAGGGCACGGGACCAAGCCTCACACATGTCTCACGCCACCAATCCTTCAGCATCTGTGGGAGACAATGCCTAGTGGGTTGCTCCTACTCCATAAAACTTTGCTCAATAGCTGAGGTTCACTCCTGACCATCTGCCTCCTTTCCCTCGCACACTGGTATCTCCCGATCTTGCCACCTCTGCCCTTCTTTCCTTTAACATCCATTCCTTTCTTATTCTGTTCTTTGGATCTCTTTTTCCCTTCTCCCTCTGCCATTTAGGCTCCCTTTATATGGCCCGATTGGGTGGCAGACGTGACTCTTCGCCCACTCCGAGGTATGAATGAGACACCTGACTGATCCACTCGCATTTGCACGTGAGTGCGTGATCAGCCAAGCAATGTAATCAACTCCGGAGCAGTGCCGTCCTTCGCACACCTGCATCTATTCTGAGCCTTCACACTCTCGAGACACGATTATATATTTAAAAACCTGCACAATGCCATGGACCTGTTATCATCCTCCTCCAACCTCAAGGCCGCCAGTTGCATGGGAAGACTCCATACTCCTCCCAAGTTAATGCAACTGGTGGCCGAGGTCCATGTTGTGGCCCTCACACTGCACTAAAAACAATAAAAGCTATAAAACAAAACCCTCAATAAAACAAAACCCAAGCCCCCTTCTAAAAACAGAACATTGAAAGAATAACTTTAAAAGACAATCAAAGCAGCAATATACAGGGTGGCCCATGAATGAGTGACCTGCCTCCACCGAGATGACTGCATTACGTGGTGAAGAGAAAAATGATCAAATTTGGTTTTCACATTTACAGAAGATGCTGAAAGTGATCTCCTTCTGCGTCAATACATCTCTGTGCCCGTTTCAGCATGTTCATGTACACTCTTTGCAACATCATGGGATTGATTCTCTGTATCGCATTTTCAATGTTCAACTTCGGTTCATTTACAGTCCGTGGATTTGTCTCATACATGCAGCCCTGTTAAGTCAAGGTGGCTGTGGTGGCCATAAACCCTTGCTAATAATACTTTTGTCAGGAAAATGCTCCCGAATAGTAGCCATAGATACGCGGGAAGTATGGCAAGTCGCACCATCTTGCTGGAAATAACAATGGTCGTGTTTTGTAGTTCGTCTTGTGCGTAGAACTGGAGAAAAATCTGTAGATACACTTCCAATTTCACCTTTCCATGGGCCACCCTGTATAAATAGTCCATTAAAAGTTCAATATTCTAAAAAGTCCTCTTCAGGCATGAGTATATGGGTTTATTAAAACATTCAGGCACCAAACCCACTTGTTGTGCTCTCTTCTGATCTTCATTTCTCACTGCCATGGCTCATCCCACCGCTGCCACCATTTGTGATGGCTCCAGAAAGTAACAACTTTTTTTAGAAAGACCTGGGAGTCATGGTGCACTCATCACTATCTACATCAAGACAGTGAATAAAAGATATCCAGAAAGCTAATAGGATGTTAGGTTATATATCACAAAATGTGAAGTACAAGACAAAGGACATTATGGTCAGGATATATAAAGCACTAGTGAGACTTTGCCTGGAGTAAAGTGTTCAATTTTGGTCTCCATATTACAAAGTAGACATAGCAGCACTAGAGAAAGTCCATGTGGTATAGCGGGTCCACAGCTCACTGTGCCATTCGTTTTAAATAAATGATCAACTCGCTCGCGGCTTAGCAAGGAGTCGTTGGGCCATTGCAAGCCGCGGGGCGATCCATAGGGTGTGGGCGTTTCTCACCGAGTGCACAGGTGAGGAACTGCCCACATTCGTGCTTGTCCCATGGCTATTGCTGCAGCTGCTGTGGCCCGCGTCATTTTAGGAAGCGCGAGTTGGTTAAGGAGGAGGATGAAAAAGGAACGAGATGGAAAAAAATAACGAGATAAGGAAAGGAGAGGACGGAGGTTACAGGGAGCGAGGAAGCATGCGGTGCAGGAGAGACAGACACGCGGTGCGTGCGTGTGGTGAGTGCGCGATCGAGCGCTCAAGGGCAGCTGTGAGGAAGCTGGGTGTTAGGCCGACACCCAGGTGTTTGAGTTGATGTTGCTCCCGCTGAGCGACCAGGTAGCGGGAGTGACCAGGTGAAATTGACAAGCCGCAGAAGGCCGCGGAAAGGCAGCGGAAGTCGGGAGGCTTGGTGGTGGAGCCCCCAATGTGTGTGTCCTGGTCATTGGTAGACATCAAGTCTCGGGGACTGGGATGAGAGCCAAACCTAAGCCAGGGATCGGGAGGTCTCCAGTCTCGCGCGTGTGTAAGAGGAGGGCAGCTGCAGAGAGCGTCTTGCCTGCTGCTTAGCCCAAACGGGATAAGCAGGTGAGACGCTAACAGAAACGCTAACAGAAACGATGCACCGGATTTGTTGTTGTTTTAAAGACTGCTTCCATGAGAAGATTTTAACCTCTGGTTTTTAAGGATTGTGTTTTTTTTCTATTTATTGATTTTAACCTCCACGTTCTTTTATTGGATTATTTATTTAATGAAACATTTGGAGTACTGCACTATTTATTTGAACAACTGTTTTGTTGACTCTTTTAATAAAAGCACTATTGCACTTTTTGCACCACCCCTTGCTCAATTGTTTATTTGCCTTCACTGACTAGCTCACTCGGTTACGTTATCGACGGTGTTGGGTTCAAGTGCTTCCAAAAATCAGATGGGAGCGTGGAGCCAGAACCCGCATCGTCACAGTCCAGAGAAGTGCAACTAGGTTGAGTCCAGGACTGAGTGGTCTGAACTTGAAGAGAAAACCTTTTCAGTTTAGGCAAACGAAGATTGAAAGGGGACCTGAATGACATGTTTAAAATTAGGAAAATAATTAGTACAGTAGACCCCAGTTGTTACTTTAAAAATAAGAACACAAAGACATGGTTGGAAATTTGTTAAGGGCAGATTTCGCACAAATATTAGAATGTTTTTCTGCACACAAAGAACCACAAACACATTGAATAAGTGACCAAGTAGCCTGATAGCGAGTACAACTTTAGAGACTTTCTTAGTTGAATAGGATGGATGACCTTGTTGGGCTGAATGGTCCATTCTTGTCATAATGTTTCCAATATTCTAATATTTTGTTACAACAGACGTGTTCAAATTATTGCATTTTTACATTTTCTTTACACATTCATTTTAGTTCTTTACAAGGACTATAGCTCCCTCCAGTAATCCAAAGATATGGCATGTCCAGCCCCTGCTTGATTGCCTAATTGACATAAGGAGTTGGATGGGATTAAATTTTCTAAATTTTAATGAGAACAAGAAAGAAGTCATGCTATTTAGACCCAATAGCACCAGCAGGACCCCCTGCATCGACCTTTCCACTGTGGCTCAATTTGAGAAATCCATGATCACAAATTTAAGTGTGAAAATGGATTCCACTTTAAAACTTGATAGCCATGTGAACGCAGTGGTGAAATCTTGCTTTTTCCAATTGCGGCGGCTATCAAAAATCAAGCCTGTTTTATCTAAATGCAACCTTGAAACAGTGATCCATGCTTTTATAACATCTCATCTAGATTACTGCAATGTGCTTCTTTTTGGAATTAGCCAGGCCTCCATTGCTCGCCTACAGCTGCTTTAAAACGCTGCTGCTCGATTTTTAACTGGCACAAGAAAGCATGAGCATGTTACCCCAATATTGTCTTCCCTTCACTGGCTTCCAATTCGTTTTCAAATCCATGTTTTTTGTTTATAAATCTTTTAAATGGTTGCGCCCCACTTTATTTGTCGGAACAGGCTTGATTTTTGACAGCCGCCTCAACTGGAAAAAGCAAGATTTTACCACTGCGTTCACATGGCTATCAAGTTTTAAAATGGAATTGGACTGGAGACTGGGATGAAGGTTCCCCTTCCAGCAGGACAGTAAATGACCCTAAACACACTGTTAAGATACTCTGGAGGGGTTTAAAGAGAAACATTGAAATGTCTTGGAATGACCTTGTCAAATCCCAGACCTCGATCCAGTGAAGAATCTGTGGCATGACTTGAAGATGGCTGGACACCAACACAACCATCGAACTTGAAGGATTTGGAACAGTTTTGCCTTGAGGAATGGAGAAAGATCCCAGTGGTGAGTTGTGCTAAGCTAATAGAGACAACCTGCGGTTGGAACTGCAGCAAAAGGGGGCTCTACAAATGATAGACTTTTTAGGCGGCGAATACCTATGCACACTTAGGATTTCTGTTTTTTTGTCTCAATTATTGTTTGTGCCGCAATAAAAAAATATTTTGCCCCTTCAAAGTGGTAGGAATGTTGTGTAAATGAAATGGTGCTAACCTCGAAATATCCATTTTAATTCCAGGCTGTAATGCGACAAAACAGGTCAAGCACAGAGGGGGATGAACACTTTCACAAGGCATTGTATGTGGGCCAGCTGACCCTATAATGAAAAACCAAGTTCAAAATAAATGCGTGAATCTGATTTACATTCAAGCTGTATTTGCTGTAGCTTTTTTCCAAGGTGAGCATCATCAAAATGTTATAAAGTCCTTCGACATTTTCCTCCAGTATGATCCTTGACAGGTAAAATGATTCATAAGCAATCACGCAGTGAGTCAGTGGTGAAGACTTAACTGGCAGCTTTGTGGTTTACTGTTAAGCTATCTGATAACACGGTGAAATATCTCTCTTTGATCTTTCGACTCTCCTACAAACAATGGGTTCTTTCAGGCTGATAACATCTCTCTTGTGAAAAATATGACTGCAATATATTAACTGTACATAACAAAATATCACAGGTGACAGAAAGTGCACACTTTTAGGAAACAGTTCTGATCCGATGAAAAGAGGTCAAAGAGAAATGTTTTCCCATCTGGCTGTGGTTTATTTAAAAAAAAAAAAGTGTTTATCGTGGGTGTCTGTAAGTCTACAAATTAGGCTTCTAAGTAATATCTTCAGCGAGAAAAGACCAAGTGACTCCTCAGTGCTCCCTCATTTCCTCAAGCATTTTCTTAAAACTCTGACAACCCTGAGCGGTACGAAGTTGACTCATCCAAACTTCACAGATGTCAGTAAATGAGTAAAATTATCCATTTGACAAAACAGAATATTATGCTACTTTCCACTTAAAGACTCATCCTGTATGTCCAATTTATTAGGTATACCTGTCCTTCCCCTGAACGACACACAGTATCCTCAGATAATATTTTGTAAGCTCAGGTGTAGAAAAATGGGTGAGATAAAAAATATTTAAATTGATTTAAACACAGTATGGTACTGGGTTGCCAGACACACTGGCACGAGTGTATCAGGAACAATTACTCTGGTTTTGAAGTTTTAATGCATGATAGTGCCACAGGTGTATTGAGAATGGGCCACCACCCAAAGGAAACATCTAACAAATGGTGCTCCTGTGATCAGAAACAGGCTTGATGAAAGAGGATGACACAACTTGAGGAGAAGGACAGATGGGCTACAGTCATTTATCTAACGTCGGTGCCAAAAAATTCTCATCAAAATGCACAACTTGCTCCACTCTGTCCATACCCCCTTTATCACATGAAGACTAGCCCAGGAATTTATGAATAAATTGCCGAGGTGAGAGCATGTGGGAACAAACTGGAATTCTAGGGAAGTCAACCAATCAGCTTTTTAAGCCGAGACCAGGTTTGCCTGCGTGTGAACAAATGCAGTGAACTACCAAATAAGACATCAGGCGTGTACTCAGGCCCATCATGACATCTACTGTATGTAAGTGATTTCCGAACACTCAAACAGTATACATTTTATGGTATGGTTCTTGATAAAGGTATTTGTTAAATAAAGAATAATAATATGAATAAAGTGAGCCAATCATAAGATACTTGCACAGCTAATTTGATTGTCTTGAGTTTTTTAAGGTGTTATAATTACCTTGGTATGTGTCTCAAATTTTGGAAGTATTTTTCTTTATAGCATTAATTATTTTAAAATCAACACTCGAGTGTAGCCATGTTGTTCCTGCTCACATGTCACTTGTTGGCCTACATCTAATATCCCAACACCGTGTGGCCCAGCATTTAAGGATTGGATCCCCTTGTTATTTCTTAGCAAAACTTCCTTTGTTGTTACAGTAGACTAATAAAAGATGCTATCAAGCAGAATATAGTATTAGGACATTTTTGTCATGATATGATTCTGTGTACATTTTTGCAAGGCTTTTTTTGGATGTTTTGCATGGATTTTTATTTTCTACCCATATGAGGTTTTCTTACATAAGAAATCCAGTTGTAACATTAGCTTTTACAGTTTAATAAGTAATTTAAACAATGAAAAATACTTTTGTGCAACTCCTATTGCTGGAGGGTATGGCCTCAGAGGTCATGGCTCTGATGTTGTTGAGTAAATAGGTGAAAAGGTTAGCGATGATGTTCTTACTTTATCCGAGATTGCGGATAAGTACAACTTTCAGTTAGTGATCTTCTTCTTAAAAGTACTCTTGGCTAATTATCCTTTTGCAATGGATGATTCTTCTTATAAGTTGTAGTTTTGACAGCAGTATTTTGATCCTTCTGGTTACAGCTTTAGTTTCTGTTTTCACTACGTCTCTATTTCTGGTCCTGTGCCTTTGGGATTTTGTCAATCATTTCTCTGACTCTCTTCCAGTATTTCTCACCCCTTACCCTGTCCCTGACTACATCTTTATACTGTCCTGCCTTTGGCAATCTATCTAGTGTAGGGGAAGCTAGAGGGCACTTTTAAGAACAGTTACAATCGTAGATAGATAGATAGATGTGAATGGCATTATATGATAGATAGATAGATAAGAAATGCACTATATTTGATAGACAGATAGATAGATAGATAGATAGATAGATAGATAGATAGATGTGAATGGCATTATATGATAGATAGATAGATAAGAAATGCACTATATTTGATAGACAGATAGATAGATAGATAGATAGATAGATAGATAGATAGATAGATAGATAGATAGATAGATAGATAGATAGATAGATAGATAGATAGATAGATAGGAAAGACACTATATCTCTCTCTATATAAAATTTTTTTAGACAAATATTTGTCTGTCTGTCTGTCTGTCTGAATGTTTGTCCACTTTTTACGAGAGAACTACTTAACGGATTTAGATTGGGATTTTTTCATATAATTTTATCGGATATTCCGCTTGATTTTGCGACTTCCATAATCACGCTAAGTATCATAGTTCGCTAGTGGTACTGATTTATTTGCACAAATCCAAGAGAGATGCAGTGGGCTGTGGGGAGGGGGGCAGGGCTCTCCTCACTCACACACCAGCCTCAGGGCGTACCTTACCTCCACTTAGTTAGCGAATGAGAGAACTAATTGATTTATACCAGGTTTTTTTCTATAATTTGTGCGAAAATTCTGGTTGATTAAAAATTATAGTTCGCTTGCAGGAGCAATATATTCGTGCTAATCTGAGACAGAGGCTGTGAGCCGAGGGGAGGGGGAAGCGTGACATCAGAAGTGGGGAGCTGGGCAGAGACCTTCTCACTCATGTGCCAGCCTCCATTTGAGTCAGTCTACCTCTGCGTTTTGGAGCGTACTTTGCCTTCACTTATCTAGCAATACCTGTTTGTTGATTGATTTTTAAAGTTTGTCCTGTTCACTATAGATAGATACATAGATATATAGATAGATAGACAGATGTGAAAGGCATTATAGATAGATGTGAAATGCACCATATAGGATAGATAGATATGAACACTATACAACATAGATAGATAGATAGATAGATAGATAGATAGATAGATAGCAGGTCTTGTTGGGCATTCCTGGACTGCAGTGGCTAATACCTACCAATTGTGGTCCAAGAAAGGACAACTGGTGGACCAGTGACAGGGTTATGGGCATCCAAGGGTCATTAATGTGCACGGGGAGTGATGGCTAGCCCATCTGGTCCAATCTCACAGAAGAAAAACTTAATGCTGGTCATGAGACAAAGGTTTCAGAACACACACTGTATTGCACTCTGTGAGGGGCTTGTGTTACAGCACATTGACAATTCTGTAATGTGTTATAATTTGTTTCTGAATATTATTAATTTTATTTTTAATAATAATAATATTTTTTTTTTAAGTATTTTATTATTTTCCTTGTGGTTCAATGGGTGCCGCCATTTCGTGGCAACACATTTCTGGGCAAGCAGTGCGAGCCAGTGTGTCATTGGCGATGTGCATAGCAAAGCATCAGAATATTTAGACTTGTCATGGGGAGCAACTCACCAGCAAAGAAAATAATAAAATAAAATAAAATTGCTGTTGTGGTGCATTAGGCTGTCACTAGTGTACGGAGTAAAGGATCTGAATACTTAATGTGACATTTCACTTTTTTAAGAAATTTACAAAAAATTCTAAAATCCTGTTTTTGCTTTGTCATTCTGGAGTTTTGAGTGCTGCTTGATGTGGGTGAAAAAATTAATGTAAATGATCTGAGCACAAGGGTGTAGCATAGCAAAATGTGAAAAAAGTGAAGGAGTCTGATGGCATCCTGATTCCACTGTAAAATCAAATGGCTTTATTGAATTTTGTAACAAAAAAGATTTCAAACCTAAGCAAAGTCTTTTTTTTTTAATTTATAGAAATGATGAATGATTGAATGAATGAGCAAAGCATTTTTTATTCAAAGTCTTCGTAGGCCCAAGAAAACACTACTCTCTACAGGAAGGCAACGCTGCTCCAGAAGTTGTGCCGACATATCAGTGCTGCTCAGAAACTGCTAATGGCCCTCTGCAGCCTTTGTGATCTGGAGCAACATAACTTAATTACAGTTGTAAAGCGTGATGCTATCTCTGTGGACCCATCAGACCCGAAGCTAGAAATATTTCTGAGCGGTCATTAATAGATTTCTACATTCAGAGCCAATTGAGCATGACCAAAGCATTAGTTCCCCAGTACATGAGATTCCACTACACCTGATCATCTCCAGCTCAATTTTCCTGAAAGCAGACCAATTATATCTTTATGCCCAAATACAACACATCTGTTCTCAGCTACATAATGCATCTCATTGGTTTCTGTACTCCACATTACTAGTAAGAGTTTTACTTCACTATAAAAGAAAATGAAAATAAATGTAGTATTAAGGTTAAACGATCCAACTCAAATGCCTTTAAATGAACTTACATGTTAATAAGTCAGTCAGTCAGTCATTTTCTAAACCGCCTTTTCCTGAATAGGGTCACAGGGGTGTGCTGACAGGGTGGCAGTCCATTGCAGGGTGAACATACAGACACATCACAACCGCACATTAGGGACAACTTAGTATTTAACTCTTTCAGGGCTGATGTCGACTTTTGTCAAAATTCAGGGGTAGAGGATGGTAATCAGCTGTAAACTGCAACAAACCTCACCCTTACATTTAAGTTTGACTCTCTTTGCTAGAAGGAAAATTAAGTAGCTTTGTTGATTTAACCGCGATTCCCTGCACGAGTAGCGACGAACAAACAACCTCTAAAATGGCATCGACATCTGGAGAGAGACTAGATAGATAGATAGATAGATAGATACTTTATTAATCCCAAGGGGAAATTCACATAATCCAGCAGCAGTATACTGATACAAAAAAACAATATTAAATTAACTAGTAATGAAAATGAAAAAAATTAAAATAAAATGAATGTCAGCATTTACTCCCCCGGGTGGAATTGAAGAGTCGCATAGTGTGGGGGCGGAACGATCTCCTCAGTCTGTCAGTGGAGCAGGATGGTGACAAAAGTCTGTCACTGAAGCTACTCCTCTGCCTGGAGATGACACTGTTAAGTGGATGCAGTGGATTCTTCATGATTGACAGGAGTTTGCTCAGTGCCCGTCGCTCTGCCACAGATGTTAAACTGTCCAACTTTAATCCTACAATAGAGCCTGCCTTCTTAACAAGTTTGTCCAGGCGTGAGGCGTCTTTCATCTTTATGCTGCCACCCCAGCACACCACCGCGTAGAAGAGGGCACTCGCCGCAACCGTCTGGTAGAACATCTGCAGCATCTTACTGCAGATGTTGAAGGATGCCAACCGTCTCAGAAAGAATAGTCTGCTCTGACCTTTCTTACATAGAGCATCAGTATTGGCAGTCCAGTCCAATTTGTCATCCAGCTGCACTCCCAGATATTTAAAGGTCTGCACCCTCTGCACACAGTCACCTCTGATGATCACAGGGTCCATGAGGGGCCTAGGCCTTCTAAAATCCACCACCAGCTCCTTGGTCTTGGTGGTGTTAAGGTGTAAGTGGTTTGAGTCGCACCATTTAACAAAGTGTTTGATTAACTTTCTGTACTCCTCCTCCTGTCCACTCCCGATGCAGCCCACAATAGCAGTGTCATCAGCGAACTTTTGCTAAATACACCATGAACGTTTTACATATTATCGCTGAATCTGACTCTGACTTGTCAGACTTGGAATTTGATGCAAGTGATCGGTAGATTGAATGCTAAAGTGAGGTACCAGCATCAGCTGATTGGTCCCCAGTTGATCGTGGTGTTGAACACATTTGTGTAGCTGTGTTCGCCTGGGAGGACCACCACTTATGATGACAAGAGGTACAAACCATATTGTGTCACACTGCGACTGCCACCGACACCCACCTGTTGTGCCCACCATGCATTCCTGCTGGCCACCTCCAGAGATGTCAAACATGCACCAACAGCAGCGACAGCACAGCAACAGACGTTTTAGATAGATAGATAGATAGATAGATAGATAGATAGATAGATAGATAGATAGATAGATACTTTATTAATCCCAAGGGGAAATTCACATACTCCAGCAGTAGCATACTGATAAAAAACAATACTAAATTAAAGAGTGTGTGGTGGATGGCCAGCTTAATATTCTAGCCCTCACCCCCAGGCCGTCAGGAGGAGCTCTCCTGACAGCATAGACGTGTCCCGAGTTCCAGCAGGGCATCATGGACTCTGTAGTTTTTATACCCAGCCTTGCTGGATACCTTGGGGACCACAAGGAGTTGCTGTTGGGAGGCTCATGGACTCGTATATGCCCTATAACCCGGAAGTACGTCATAATCCCATGACAGGAAGAAACGACGTGCTTCCGGGTTGAAGATAAGGACTATTTACCCTGACCCAGAAGGAATAAGGAATTGTGGACTGTTGGGCAGGAATACCTCCGGGTCAGGGAGTATAAAAGGACTATGGGAACTCCCAGACGGCGAGCTGAGGTGGTTGGTAGGAGAGCAACGCGTCTGGGAGTTGGAGGATTGGTTATTGTTATTATTGGAGTATTGTATTTGGTTTATGAGTATTATAGAGTGGAGGTTGCTTAGTGCACTTTTACCTGATGTCTGGTGTGGTACCTGAAGGTTCAAGGGAGCGATAGCGCCCCCTAGTGTCACAAGTGATAAAAATGCAGGTTGATGCATGTGTGAAACCGTTGCATTGTGTGCTTTTCAGAAAACTGAGTTTTTTGGAAAAATATTCAGCCCTCAAAGAGTTAAAATCCACCTAACTTGCATATCTTCGACTGTGGCGGGAAACCGGAGCACCTGGAGGAAACCCACACAGACACGGGGAGAACATGCAAACTCCACACAGAGGGAGGACCCGGGACGCAAACCTTGGTGTCTTTACTGCAAGGCAGCTGCTCTACAACTGCACTAATGTGCCACTCCTGACTGATGCTTATTTATTAATAAATGACACCAATATTTTATTGTCAGTGGCATGAGAAAAGCAAAAAACGGAGGATGATGACTGAAAGAGCAACTGATCATTGATTTGATGTTTTGGTAGGTCCTGTACCTAAGAAATCAGTCAATTAACAATTCAATCAATCAACTGATCAATCAATCAGCTACTCGACAAATAGCTCAATCGATCAAATGATCAATTCCTAAATAAGTGATTGAATCAATCAATCAGTCTATTATATTTAATCTGTACATTGCACTTTATATTGTGACCATAATACTGAGAATATTGTATTGTTTGGCAATGCAAGCCATCATTTCAATTTCCAAGATAATTCTAATTCAAGTTATATAATAAGGAATCTAAAACACAAAGGTTTATTGTCATTTGTTTAAAAATATAAATTAAAGAAAAAATAAAAACAGCTACTTGGGGAACTGAAATAGGGTTCCTGATAACATTTGCTATTGTCTTTAAATGTTGTTTGTTATAGCATCATGGTCAGAAGCAGATTAGTATGGAAGAATATTTGGCATGATTTCTTTATGCATGTAATTCGCCCCCTGCTCACTTCACTCGCCAAACCCCCCCGGCCTGTGCTATGCGCCAGCCGCTTCGTGTCTCTACCACTCGCGTATGTGGATTTCACTTTCACCAAACAACAAATCTTTTAATTCTCGCGGATACACCTCTTCATTGCGAAGAAACACTACTTTTCCCTGATGGTAACACAAATTAAACGATCTACAAGTCTCCAACTTTAAATCTGAACAATATATTCAATCTCTTTTCGCTGTTCTGTTATTTCTCCGAGTAATAATTTCTATTTGTTTGCGCTAATGCGATCTTTACTATAATTTTTTTGAGATTTTCGAATTTTCGTACTTCCATTATCACTAACCTGCCCTGCCTGTGTACCGCGACAATGTTTTTGAATTCTTTACGACGTTCTACTTTGTCATCTACTCTTTGTGTTTTATTTCTTGCCCTGGGTGTGGTTAAATCTCTTGACACAAAGTCTGGTCTCACGGGATGTAAAAGTATCTCTCTGAAAAAGTCTTGTCTCATCCCAGGATAAAAAGTTTTGTCTCGTCTCAGGATTTTTTTATTATAATAGAGAGATTTCTTCGTTCATTCATTTCAGTGACAGCATGAAATAAATTTTGGTCATTTTTTCCTTCGTCTAAGCTAAGGGAGTTTGGCTCCAGCGAGTACTGTGTTTTGATTGGTGAATCATTGGTTGAGCGGTCATCAATCTTCAGTTTACAGCAGACACTTCAAATGAAGACTCCTGCTTATGAATCCGGAGCTTTTTGAATTAAAAGTAGCTGCTCTGTGCAGTAATTCTGAGCATCTATTTCTTGCACTCGTCTGCATCTGCAAATCAAGAGCTTCACTGAAACTTCACCAATCAAATCGCAGTACTTGCTGGAGCCCACCCTCTCAACTTTGACAGGTGGAAACAACAGTTTTCATTTCATTCTGTATTTCTGGTTGTGTTTGGTGTCACTGAAGTAATAAAATGAAGAAATAAATAAATAAATATTTAAAGGAATAAATAACTAGAACAGAGTGACTTTCAGTGTCCCAAAAAATAGTTGGGGTGCCAGCTAGGCCACATTTCTTTACTTGTGTCTCTAACAGTTATGAACACGAGGCAAGAAAATAAACAGGTGCACGATGACGCTAAAGCATAAATCAGGCATTTTAAACAGTGTTCCTTTCGTTTCTTAACTCCACTCAGGACTGCTGAGAGTTGAGGTTGCGAGTGAGATGCCTTCTTCTGTAGACAGGCTCTTTTATATGCTTCAACCTGGAAGAGGTGGGGCTTGCGGAAGAGATGAGGGCATGGTCAGTCAGTCTCCTGCATCATCATTCTCTAAACTGCAGAGGAAAGAGACAAGACAGATAGCAACAGCGCCCCACTCTTGCCCTGGGATGGTACTGCATACCTGATCAGAGCCGGCAAGGTGGCCCTCAGAGGTACATGTGTGATGCAACAAAAAACAGTATTCCATGAAATTTTCAATTACTAGTTGCCCTACCTGTCTAAGATGAGTTAAAATAAAGTAAAGGCAGACATTAGGATTATAGCTTGAAGTGCACCATCTATTAGAATGTATTTTGTAATTCATTAAATAATACAATACATTGCATTAGGCATTCCAATAGTTGGTGTATCACAACCATTTGTAGTAATACAATGCATTACAACTGTAAAAATATGATGCACCATCTGTTGACAAATGCAATCCATATGTCTCTGTTATATGCCATTAGGTATGGAGTTCATAACAGGAAGTGTTAATGTTTGTGATATGGCATCTGTTTGAATGACAAATACAATGCATATGTCTCTGTTATATGACATTTGGTATGGAATTCGTAAAAGGCAGGTCACCTTAAATTCAAGTGCACTTATTTTATTATACCTTTTGTGAAAGTGTTTATTTGATATTTAGACTTTAGTCTTCACACATTATACACTTCACGTCAACATTTTCCAATTATTACTATAACATGAAAAAGGTTTCTGTTTTAGTGATGTGTTCAACATTTCTTGCCTCAAATTTCCTGTCATCCTACATTTACACAGATTGTTGAAGACACGGAACACACATGAAATGTATGCATTCCAAATAACAATATATTATTTATCCTCTGCAATTCCAGACACTTCACTCCCAGATAAGGAGACTTCAGCTGTTAGAATTGTGCATCTGACTTCAGCTGCCTCGGTGTGAGATGGGATAGCAGGCTGCTTGCTGCTTGTGCTGATTGCCACATTTACAAAACAAAGACGCTGATAAGGAGGTGCGAGGACATTTAAGGTGGTCTGGCATTACAAATATTTTTGTAGGCTTCAGGGATTCCAGTATTAATGTTTATGATAAAGCATCTGTTGAAATGACAAATGCAATGCATATGTCTCTGTTATATGACATTTGGTATGGAATTTGTAAAAAGCATTGTTGATATTTGTGATGCCCTATTTTTTGGAATGACAAATTCAATACATATGTCTCTGTTATATGTTATTTGGTATGGAATTCATAAAAGGAAGTTTTAATGTTTGTGATATGGCAGCTGTTGGAATGACAAATGCAATGCATATGTTTCTTTTATATGACATTTGGTATTGTAAAAAGCATTGTTGATATTTGTGATGCCCTATTTGTTGGAATGACAAATTCAATAGATATGGCTGTGTTATACGAGGTGTGGCAGAAAAGTAATAATTTTTTTCAAACATCAGTTATCACCTTCAAAGTAGTTCCCTTGGGCAGCTACACACCGATGGAGACGTTGTTCCCACTGTTGGTAGCAGCGCTGGAAGTCTTCAACCGGTATGGTCTTCAGCATGTCCGTTACACTCTTTTGGATGTTTTCTAAAGTCCCGAAATGACGTCCTTTGAGGACATTTTTCAGTTTAGGAAAAGAAAAAAGTCACACGGACTGAGGTCAGGTGAATAAGGGGGCTGGGGAACCACAGGAATGCCTTTTGAGGTCAAAAATTCTGTTATGGAGAGGGCAGTTTTTCGGCACCATTTTGGCACAGACCTTTCGCATGTGCAAATCTTCAGTCAAAATTTGATGAATGGTAAATCTGTTCAAATTTAATTGTTCACTCAACATTCTTAATGTTAAACGACGGTCAGATCTCACAAGAGTGTTCACACGTTCGATGTTTTCATTGGTTTTCAAAGTTGAAGTCCTCCCTGAACGGTGTTCATCTTCAACGTGTTTTCTGCCTTCCAAAAATGATTTGTGCCAGCGAAAAACTTGAGCTCGGGATAAAGAATGTTCCCCATAGGCCTGTTTTAACTTTTCAAACGTCACACTTGCCGTTTAATGGCACAACGTTGCTCCAAATTCCGCTGTTCCATTTTGTGTGATGCACAACCAAAAACACAACTTCGCTAATAGCAGTCACAAAAATCACGTAGTTAACGGAAAGAGTTGAAACTCTCACTGAGCTATGGGAGGGTACTGATACACGTGCTCTATCAAGGACAACAGCGCAGCATTGCCAGATCGCTTGTAGTGTTGCCAGTCTCATTACTTTTCTGCCACACCTCGGTATGCCATTAGGTATGGAATTCATAAAAGGAAGTGTTCATTTATTTAATCTAATCTAATATTTGTGATGCAGTGTCTGTTGGAATTACAAATGCAAAGCATATGTCTCTGTTATATGCTATATGGTATGGAATTTATAAAAGGAAGTGTTCATTTATTTAATCTAATCTAATATTTGTGATGCAGTGTCTGTTGGAATTACAAATGCAATGCGTTTTATAACTACAGATGTTTGTGATGCACCATCTATTGGAATAACTGAGACATTGCAATCAAATGGACAGCCAGATACGCAGACACACAGACACTTACAGTATTCTTTTATTAAGCAGGATATGCTGAGTGCCCCTAAGGTGGATTTATGCTCACACACAGTATAATGTATTTTTACTTATTTATTGTTATACTTCATAATACATTTACATATTTAATTTTGTCTGAAATATTGAACATAAATATCTATAATGTTTTGTTTCATTATTATGTACTGCTAGTTTTTAATTCTTGATTTTTTTGTATCATTCTTTGAGTTTTTCAATGGCCGCACTGTTATTTTGTGGCTGTTCATGCAGTGAGCTGGCACAATTACACTATAAAAGAAGGTGGTGGGTAATGTGCAGCATCCAGACTTTAGCTAATCAAAGGAAAGACCGCGAGAGACTAAAACAACAAGCAAATGACAAAACATTTTAGAGAAAGAAATTGACAGTAGTTTTGACTTGTGTTTTGGTTTGTGACTTTGATCCCGATTCAGTTCTAACAATGTGAAGAATAATTTAATATATGACAAATTCCACCTACTCCGCTAACGCTAGTGTCTATTCTTCTGCCGACTCCGTTAACTTTAATGCCTTTACATTCTCTGTCTCTCACAAAATCCATTTGTTCCCTGGGACTTTTAGACGGTTCTGCCAAACACATTAAGAATAACCAAGGCTGCTAGCTCCCCATGTTGTGTACAAAGGACAGCTGCAGAGGTGGTGCTGAAAATACAAACAGATGGGAAGAGTGTTTCTGCTTTTGAAAACTGTGTCATCTATTTGGAGGATCTTTTAAAAGAACAAGTTACTACTTTTAGACAGCCTAATGAAATAGGATGACGGAGCGTAATAATCTTCTGTCGAAAATCCTCATGACAGAGGAAAATAGTTTGGCCTTTTGGCTGGCGATATCGATTCTCTCATAAATGTAATGCTCTTTGAAATCTCATAGTTGAAATATCTGTAGGTGCCCAAATTCTGAATAATGCCAGATGGAATGTATTTTTGGCCGAGGAAGTAATAAGACAGATGTCGTTAGATGTGTGTAACAGTAATTATTCTGAATTCAAGCTATATGAGTAGACCTAATGGTTACCCTATTAGACAATATTTTAGTCTGACAGTTGTGGTGATGACCACAAGGATACAGGAGAGACAAACGAGCCCATCTACTGTACAAACATCATTCTGCCCAATTTTATTCTTTGATTTTTTTATATTAAGTGAGTTGATGAGATGAGTTTTCTTTGAACCCTGCGTTGCTTATTTAGGGCCATAATTTTCAATTTAGTTTGAAAAAAAAAGATTAGTATAAGATTAATCTCCGTTAACACAAAAACTTAGTGTGATCAATTTCAATAGATGACACTATGGCATAGCATATAGTGGTACGTCCATTATTTCTAAGTGTGTGTGTGTGTGTATTTTCAGCCACTACACACAATCTTCACTTCTATGCTGAGCCTCCACTGCTTAGTTTCCTCCCATTCTCTTCTTTTAATCATTCATCACCTATTAGCAAAAACTTGAGATAACTGAGGTCTTGAAGACACAGGCAGAAGAGGTATGGTTTAGAAAATATATGTACCATTTGAAGCATCACTCTGAAGATCATTTATATGAAACGAAATAGCTCTTTGTTGGTATCTGTGAGACAACCTCAGGGCTTGTTAATTGATTGTTACATTCTGAACCAGGGGTTGGCGCTGCTGCCTAATGCCCCCTCCCTTCGCCCCTCTGCAGAAAAGATGACAGACGGTTCTCTCATCCCTGACGTCACTCTCAGGCTCCTAAACATGCCCCTTCCATTTGACAGCTGTGATCACCGGCATCATCATCATCTTAAAAATGTTGGGAAATTAAGGCGCTTTCTAAATAAACAGGATTCTGAGAAATTAATTCATGCATTTATTTCTAGAAGGATTGACTACTGCAATGCGGTGTTCACTGGCTGTTCAAACTGTTCTTTATACAGCCTCCAGTTAATCCAAAATGCAGCTGCACGAATTATTACAAGAACAAGAAAATACGTATGGATATATAACTCCAGTTCTTAAATCCTTACACTGGCTCCCGGTTAAGTTTAGGGAAGATTTCAAAATCCTCCTTTTAACAAATAAAGCCTTAAATGGCCAAGGTCCGGCTTACTTGTCTGAACTTATCATGACTTACAAACCAGAGCGCACATTAAGATCTCAAGATGCTGGTCTGCTTATGATTCCAAGGATTAATAAAATAACAGTGCGGAGGTTGAGCTTTTAGTTACAGGGCCACTAAACTGTGGACTGGTCTGCCTGCTGCTATAAGAGATGCCCCTTCAGTCTCAGCGTTTAAATCCCGGCTGAAGACTCACAACTTCAGTTTAGCACACCCTGACTAGAGCTGCTGATCAACAGTACAGACTGCAGATCTGTTGTTAGTCATTAGCACTAAAACATAAGTAACATGATAGTTATAATTTTTTACTAACCCTCACCTATTTTGTTTCTCTTCTCAGTGCTCAAATGTGACACTTGGTGCCACTGCCCACCTGCCAAGTTGTTTTGCCTGCCTAAGGTAAAGTCATCCCTGATGGAGGATCACAGGAATCGTGGGAAAGAGGGGTCCTTTCATCGGATTAGCGCTATTTCAGCTGTGGAATGGCCAAATGGGGGAGGCAGCTTGATGGATGAGGTCTCCAGGACTCTAAACAAATCCAAATCATATTATGTGATATTATCTACTGTTAAATTCTGGTCTGTACTTGTAAAATGTTTATTTTTACACTGTATTGAGGATTTGTTCCGTTCTGTGTATTGTATTGTATTGACCCCCTTCTTTTTGACACCCACTGCACCCCATCCTACCTGGTAAGGGGTCTCTCTTTGAACTGCCTTTCCCAGGTTTCTTCCATTTTTCCCTACACAGGTTTTTTTGGGAGTTGTTCTTTGTCTTCTTAGAGAGTCAAAGCTGGTAGGTTGTCAAGAGGCAGGGCCTGTTAAAGCCCATTGCTGCACTTCTTCTGTGATTTTGGGCTATAGAAAAATAAATTGTATTGTATTGTATTGCATTGTATTGTATTAGGCAGTCTGAAGAAGGCTCATGTCTGAACAGACGTTGTTTATGGTTTTTTGATCTTTTCAGTTCTGTTTTTTGGACATCACTATATGTACAGGGTTCACCTAGGGGTCCCAGCTCTTCCAGACGTGACTATTACACTAGGAAAGTGCATTACTGGAAACAAATGACTACTGAAGCTACACAGGTAATAGTTATTCTCATTCAACTAGCAGAAACTCACAAATTTCATAGAGGTGTATTGGTGCCTTTGCTGAGCCAATGATCAAGTAATGAACACTTTGTAGATGTTTTTGAAAGGTTTTGGACACAGTTTTTGGTTAATGTTTAAGTTAAAACACTCCTGTTTTGCTTACGACAGGGTAACAGTAACTAAGGGTTTCTCCTAAAAACAAGGGCCACGGTGATTATAGATAGATAGATAGATAGATAGATAGATAGATAGATAGATAGATAGAAATGGCATTATATAACAGTGTTTTGACACTTTGTCAAACTTGTGGCCCACCGTTCATCATGAAAGCTTCTTTTTCTTTGATTCCAATAGAACACAGTAAAAAATGTTAAGATTACGCAATTGGGCTATGCCCTGGCACCAGAAGTACTCCCAGGTTCGATGTAAAAGGAAGCTGTCCAGCCTCTTTAAGGGGGTCAGAGTCGGGAAGAGGGAAGGCAACACTCACTGGAGGGAAGTGGACGGAAAGAGAAGAAAGGAAGACTCATTTGTGCAACCTTGTCAAGAAACTGTTGTGGGGTATAATAATAAAAAACCTCTGTTTTGAAACTGTGACTGTATTTATGTTGTTTGTATTCAGAGCTTGGGTCTCATTGGTGTTCTCTATCTGTCACAATAGCTTATTTTTACCTAAATGGTTACATGCTAAATATGGAAAACACCACAATTCTGGATTTCTTTAAGATCTCTGATATTCATAAAGATAGATAGATAGATATGAAAGGCACTATACTGTATATTAAATAGATAGATTAGATCTTTATTTGACCCAGGAGGAGATTTGGCTTTTTAAAGAACCCATTAAAAATAAATAAATAAATACACACTCTGAGACATATTATAGTCTGAACACATCCCAGAATGACTAAAAGGAAGAAATTTAAAAAGAAAATGTCTGACTTGGCATTTCTAGTCCCAGTGAGATATTGTACAGGCATATTGCTGTTGGAATAAAGGAGCCACCAGTAACGTTTCAAACTTCTGCTGAATAATTTGTTGGTTAATCAGAGAGAAGATGTGTAGCATTTTTCATAATGGCACTCAGTTTTGTTGTAATTCTCTCTTTAACTACTGCCGCCAGGGGTTTGCGTGTGGAAGGAAGGCCAAAACACATACAAAAAGACATGTTTTCAAAAAATACCCGGATACGTGTGAACAAGGGTCTCAGTTGTGCCCTAAACAGAACGGCTGCTGGTGAATTTTGATTTTTCATTGGAAATCTGAAGACCATGCAAAGTCCTGCAGACATTAAGCAGACATTGGGTACCTAACCCTGTGAGCAGCACTGCTAAACACTGCACCATCCTGCCACCCTCTGTCTAAATGAGTTGTTCAAAAAGGCCGCATCAAGTGTGCCCACATAAAAAAAAACAAATACTCTCTCACATCTGAATTAAATGCTATTTGACACATAAAATATCTATCACATGGGATACTACTGCATGTCAAGCAAATGTTATCTCCATCGTCTGACTTCTAATCAGGAATTCAGAACAGTGAAAAAATGATAGATAAAAAAAAATGACAATTAACTTTTCATATTATTGGCCATGCTTCAAGTCTGAAGTTAAAGCCATCATCCACAGTGAAAACTTGGGTCACTTGCGATTAATTTCTGCAACAGCAGTTCAAAGCTCATTAAATTTATTGATGGCAGTTCACATTTTATTTGTGCCACCAATGCAATTGAAGGCCGTCAAGAAAAAGCATGTAAACAACACTTTATAAAACTGAAGAGTATAAATAGTGCTTTGACAGTGCACTCTAAATGAAACCTCTGCTGCTGGATGCATGTAAAATGTAAATGATTATATAATAATACTGTATAATAATAATAATAATAATAATAATAATAATAATAATATTTTTTACAAATGCAACAGAGTCTCTTTATGAAGTAAATATAATTATCAAAGAAAAAATGGTTTATGATTACATGACCTGACACTGGACTAGTATGATATGATCATAAATCAACTTACTGTTGTGATTCCTGTCTGTTATGTTGCAATCACAGTTTATTCCTTCGATCATGTTGACTTCCGGTTTATTATAATTTGTGTTGTGTTTGAATTATTTTTCATATTCCTATGAAATTTCTGTGTTCTTTATTAATGACTCGCTTTGCTCGCCTGACCAACCTGCGTCTGCGTTATGTGCCAGCCACTCTGCTGCTGGCTAATGTGGATTTCACTTTCACCAAACAACAAATCTTTTAATTCTTGCGGATACGCCTCTTCATTAGAAAGAAACACTACTTTTCCCTGATGGCAACACGAATTAGACGATCTACAGGTCTCCGACTTAAAGTTTACATCTGAGCAATATATTCAATCTCTTTTTGCTGTTTCGTTATTTCACTGAGTAATAATTTCCGTTTGTTTGCGCTCATGCGAACTTCACTATCATTTTTTTGAGACTTTCAAATTTTAGTACCAGTGGAACCTCGGTTTGCGAGCATAATTCGTTCCGGAAACGTGCTCGCAATCCAAAACACTCGTATATCAAAGCGAATTTCCCCATAAGAAATAATGGAAATTCAGATGATTCGTTCCACAACCCAAAACTATTCATATAAAAAGGATTAATACAAAATATAAAGTAAAATGCATAATACAAATTAACCTGCAATTTACCTTTAAAAAGAATCATGGCTGGTGTGAGTTTCTAAACTCATGTGGAATTCCACCCAACGGGACAACACGCTGAAGAGTGTCCCAAAGCAATCGCAGTCTCCCAGCGCTGTAGCAGTTCGCCGTATAAGCGCATCCAAAAAGATCAAGGAACATTATAAAGATCCCGCTGCAATAAATAACAGCGCTGTTGCTGTTTCAAACTGAATAAACTGGTGTTTATTCAGCTGGTGTTAAAGTACTGAGACTCAGCTTCGTGTTTTGGGGAGCAAGATGACGACTCGCAATTCACAGCGCACACACACAGTCACAATGCTGTAGTAAACAGAGAGAGGCGCTGGGCAAGCGAGATAAGAAGAGAGAGAAGCGCTGTAAATAGAGAAGCTGGGAGAGCAAGATAAGGAGAGAGAGAGAAAAAGACGCACTGGGCGAGCGAGCGAGAGAGATAAGGAGAGAGAGAAAAAGACACTATGAGGGAGCGAGCAAGATAAGGAGAGAGAGAGAAAAAGACACGATGAGCGAGTGAGCGAGCGAGAAAAGGAGAGAGAGAGAGAGAACCACCATCAGCTCAGTTGTGATCACATGACGCTCAGCAGACAAAGTGTATCCATACTACTCGTATTGCAAGACATCGCTCGTTTATCAAGTCAAAATTTATTAAAAATTTTTGCTCGTCTTGCAAAACACTCATAAACCAAGTTACTCGTAAACCGAGGTTCCACTGAACTTTCATTATCTCTCTATCCTGCTCTGCATGTGTATTGCGCCGTTTTTGAATTCTTTACGACATTCTACTTTGTCATCTACTCTTTGTCATTTATTTCCTGCCCCGGCCGTGGTTAAATCTCTTGGCACAAAGTCTCATCTTGCGGGACGTGAAAGTATCTCTCTGAAAAGTCACGTCTCGTTCCAGGCTAAAACGTCTCATCTCATCCCAGGATTTTTTTTATTATAATAGAGAGATATAACATTTATAACAAGTGCTGTCTCTTTAAATGTTGTTAAATTAGATATGCTTTGTGGGTGGAGCCCCAGGAGGCGGGGCCACCCTGACATCAGTACTGCTGGGTTGCCCTCTGGCTATATATTGAGCCAGAGAGAGAATCTCAGCATTGGATTACAGAGCTTGTGAAGCTGTTTGGAAGTATTGCTGTTTTCTTTGGATTTACTGCTTTCTTGTGACTTTTTCCACATTTTCTGGATCTCAAATAGTAGTTTTTTTGGGATTTGGTTGCTGAGAATTTCTAGGCACATTATCTGCTTTTGCTATTGTTAAGATTTTTGTTATGTCTTCTATTTTGTAAATAAACTCAATTTACAACAACAACAACATTTATTTATATAGCACATTTTCATACAAAACAGTAGCTCAAAGTGCTTTACATATTAAAGAATAGAAAAATGAAAGACATAATTATAAAAAATAAATCAACATTAACATCGAATAAGAGTAAGGTTCAATGGCCAGGGGACAGAAAAAACAAAAAAAACTCCAGACGGCTGGAGAAAAAATAAAATCTGTAGGGATTCCAGACCATGAGACCGCCCAGTCCCCTCTGGGCATTCTACCTAACATAAATGAAACAGTCCTCTTTGGATTTAGGGTTCTCACGGAAGGGCTTGATGATGATGATGGTCACGTAGACTTCTTCCTTTTAATCCATCCATCATTGTTGGAGCATCATGAAGCTTTGAGTAGGTGGAGGTGGCGCAGGCCACCACCACAAAGAAACCGGAAAAAGAAACAGAAAAGAGAGTAGGGGTCAGTACCGATTTTAGAGCCACCATGAATAGTTGTTATGATGAATTGAACATACAGAGTATCAGGATTAAGTTAAATTACGATTAAAATGAAGTTATAAAAAGGCCATGTTAAAGTAATGTGTTTTCAGCAGTGTTTTAAAGTGCTCTACTGTATCAGCCTGGCGAATTCCTATTGGCAGGCTATTCCAGATTTTAGGTGCATAACAGCAGAAGGCCGCCTCACCACTTCTTTTAAGTTTTGTTCTTGGAATTCTAAGGAGACACTCATTTGAGGATCTGAGGTTACGATTTGGAATATAAGGTGTCAGACATTCCGATATATAAGATGGGGCTAGATTATTTAAGGCTTTATAAACCATAAGCAGAATTTTAAAGTCAATTCTGAATGACACAGGTAACCAGTGTAGTGACATAAGACTGGTGTGATGTGTTCTGATTTTCTTTTCCTAGTTAGGATTCTAGCAGCTGCATTCTGCACTAGTTGCAAACGATTTATATCTTTTTTGGGTAGTCCTGAGAGGAGTGCGTTACAGTAATCTAGTCGACTGAAAACAAACGCGTGAACTAATTTCTCAGCATCTTTCAGTGATAAAAGAGGTCTAACTTTACTTATGTTTCTTAAGTGAAAAATGCTGTCCTAATGATCTGATTAATATGTGATTTAAAATTCAGATTACAGTCAACAATCACCCCTAAGCTTTTTACCTCCGTCTTGACTTTTAATCCTAATGTATCCAGTTTATTTCTAATAGCCTCATTGTATCCATTATTGCTGATCACTAAAATTTCAGTTTTCTCTTTATTTAACTTGAGAAAATTACTATTCATCCATTCTGAGATACAAGTCAGACATTGTGTTAGTGAATCGAGAGATCGGGTCATCAGGTGCTATTGATAAGTACAGCTGTGTGTCATCAGCATAGCTGTGGTAGCTCACGTTGTGCCCTGAGATAATCTGACCTAACGGAAGCATGTAGATTGAGAATAACAGCGGACCCAGGATAGAGCCTTGTGGAACACCATATTGGATATCATGTGTCTTCGAGTTGTAATTCCCACAACTAACAAAATATTTTCTCCCTGTCAGGTAGGATTCAAACCAATTTAAGACACTGCCAGAGAGGCCCACCCATTGACTAAGGCGATTTCTAAGAATGTTGTGATCAATGGTGTCAAATGCAGCACTCAGATCTAAGAGGATGAGAACAGATAAATGGCCTCTGTCTGCATTTACCTGCAAGTCATTTACTACTTTAATGAGTGCAGTTTCTGTGCTGTGATTTGTTCTAAAACCTGACTGAAATTTATCAAGAATAGCATGTTTATTTAGGTGGTCATTTAACTGCATAATGACTGCCTTCTCTAGAACTTTACTTAAGAAGGGCAAGTTAGAGATGGGTCTAAAATTTTCAAGAGCCGAGGGGTCAAGATTATGTTTCTTAAGTAGTTCATAAATTCTTTTACTTTTAGATCACACTGATTATCTATATGAAAATTAAAGTCGCCAACTATTAGGAGTGTGTCATAATTAGTAATTAAAATTGACATTAAGTCAGAGAATTCCTCAAAAAACGACGCGTTATATTTAGGAGGTCTATACACGGATAGTATTAGAACTTGAGAATCTCCATGAATAACAACGGCGAGATACTCAAAGGACTTGAACTTACCAAAACTGACATCTTTACATTTTAATCGGCTCGAGTAAATGTTAGCCAATCCGCCCCCCCTTTTTCCCTGGCGGTTTGAATGAGTAAAACTGTAATCCGGAGGCGCAGATTCGATTAAAACTGACGCGCATCTGAATTCAGCCATGTTTCATTTAGTGCAATAAGATCTATTTTTTTATCACTAATAAGATCGTTGATAAAAACGTTTTGTTAGTTAAAGCTCTGACATTTAATAGTGCCATATTTAATGTTTCGGAGGTGCAGAGATGAGTACTATGTGCCTTATTGTTATTTGGAATAGGAACTAAATTATTATTATTAGCGCCGCTCTGTGTATATTTTTTGTTTAATCTGCGATCTGTTTTTATAGTTTTAATACATTGTTCCTCTAAAATAGTGATTTTAATTAGATTATTGGAGTTTATGCCGTATTTCCTAGGTTTTCTACGTGCATTGAGATTGCTTATTACAGTATTAATGGTGTGAACTTTAACGGAAGACTCTATTAAACATTCATCATGTCCTGGCACAGCAGTATTATTTCGGAAGGGGTTAAGAGCAGAGATAGATAGTCAAGAAAACGAATTACCTTCGATATGTTTTCGGAGAGGACCGGCGCAAACTGTTGGATGCAGGCCATCACACTTGAAGAGACGCGCCCTTTCCCAAAAGAGATTCCAATTGTTGATGAAGCCGACATCCTTCTTCTTGCAGAAACCCCTGTAGCCAGTTGTTCAACCCTAGCAGACGACTGTAGTACTCGTTGGATCGCCTGACGAGAGGTAGTGGACCCGAAATGAAGATCTTTGCCGATGGGGTCCTCTCCTTCGTGTCTCTAATCAGAGCTGCGAAGTCAGCCTTCAGGATTTCTGATTGTCGGTGCCTTATATCGTTTACGCCGGCATGCAAGACGATTGATCCAACTGCCCTCTCCTTGTGTTTCTCGTAGACTGCTGGCGACGCTTTCATTACATCTCGGACACGAGCACCGGAAAACAAGAAACAAACGATTTTGCATTAGGGCATGCGACATTAAGGTTTCTAACGATGGAATCACCTACCACTAATACATCACCAGGTGCTGAAGGCGAAATGGGGACGCGTAGAGGGTCAAACCGGTTCTGAGATAAAATGCTCGCCTGTGCCGATGGAGGTGCTCTGGCCTTGAACCCCGCCTGCATAGCTGAAATCCACCGAGGTCAGCAGCGGCGTCGCTCCTACGAGACGCGGGGGTGAGGTCGGCACAACGCGGAGTTGATGTTTCGCCGGTTCCAGATGGCAAGGACGGTTTATCCAACAGCCGGGCCTTCAGATTTCTCAGGTATTTCCGTCGGGACAGGAGTTTCTGAATCTTTTCATCAAGTGCTTGGAGTTCCTCAATTACGATTTCAACGCGAGTTACCCCACTGTCGGCCATTTTCTACTTCGTGCCCTAGGAGAAATGAGAGAGAGAGAGAGGTTAGAGAGGTTATCAAAATTATAGTTTAGGATTCTCTTTACAAGCTACGGTGGAACCTCGGTTCACGAACGTCTCGGAACACGTACAAATCGGTTTACAACCAAAAATTTCGCCGAACTTTTACATCTATTCACGACCACAGACTCAGTATATGAACAAGCCAGTTTCCCTTTCGGATTGTGCACGCAGATGATTTCCGCACGTGTTCAGTCTCTCCCTGTGCATTCCCTGTGCAGCGAGAGAGAAAGTGTGAGAGTGACACACACACACACACACACACACACGAGATAGAGACGGCTGGACGCATAAGGCCAAGAAGGCAGTTAAAGAGTGCACCAGGCTTGTTTTTAAAGAGACAGGTTCAAGCATTGTCTTAACCTTGTGATTTAATGAAGACTTTTTTCTATTGGATTTTAACCTCCACTTCACTTCTGTTTACAGTGATCGGTTCGTAGCGTGCTTTGTTGCAATGTTACTTTTCTTGGTGGTTTATTAAATTACGGATTTTTCAAATGTTCATTTTTTTCCCTGTGTTTAAAACTCATTAAAAAAATGTTTTTTAGCGAGCGGTTCTCTGTTGTTCAAGGTTTTCTCAGTGTTATTAAATGTTTTTATATTTAGTTTACTATTACGCTGTGCATTCTATGGTATAATTAACTATATTTGTGCTTAAAAATCTTAAAAAATATATATTTACATACAGTTTGTATGGTCTGGAACGGATTAATTGTATTTACATACAATCCTATGGGGGAAATTACTTCGGTTCACGACCAAATCGGTTTATGACCAGAGTTTTGGAACGAATTATGGTCGTGAACCGAGATTCCACTGTATAATTTTTCACTATTTTATTTCCCTTGTAAGACATTTTTGTATTTTTTGGGGCTCTTATTATTTTCTTGAACTTTTTAAGCTGGCTCTCCCCATTTTGCAGCCTGCTCAGGTTATATCCTGCAAGTAGCAGTAGGAACACTGGACTCTTCTTATCAGGTCAGTGAAAGGTCTTGGCCTGCTTTATGATCATTTTGCACTTACAATAAGAGTGAAAATTTTTAAGACCAATGAAGACTTCTCCCAGGCTAAAATGCACGTAGCAGCCTTATTTCTACTTCAGAAGTTAAGATGTCAAATGTGCCGAGAAAGCATAGTGTGTTTTTGCATTTTTTCTTTAATGGTGTTATGAAAGAGGAAAATCAACCCTGTGATTCCTTAAATAGTTTACTAAGTAGCTGAATGAACCAAGATGTTTAAATTGATGAAACTGTTTGATGTGAAACTTTAACAAACATCAATTGCATATGAAGGCATGTGACAAATTTCAGCTATATCCTGTGTCCTGGACCTCTTTTTTGAAAAAAAAAATCTGGTCGATCTAATAGACAGATACACCTGCATTGCCACCAAGACAAGCATTTAAAATATACAAGAGGTTACCCGAAAACAACCGGAATCTGTACCTGAAGCACAAGCTTGACTTAGTTACGAATTTTCATCTCTAGGTGTAGCATACTTACAGTATTCTGTGGCAGTCTGCCAGGTGGCATTGCTCTGTATTGTTCGTACGGCATTCCGTGTTGGTTCTTCTTGGTGTTTATTAAATGTGTTCTGCGATTTTTGTGATGGGTGATCATAAAGAACAGTAAGTCTGCATTAAATTTTGCTTTCTCTTAGAGAAAACAGCTGCTGAAACTGTAGTGATGCTCGAAAACTGCTTTTAAAGAGGAAGCTTTAAGTAAAACACAGGTCTGCGAGTGGTTTTTGCATTTCAAATTTGGGGAAATGTCACTTGAAGACCAATCAAGATCTGGACAACCTTCCACAATTAAGAATGATGAAAATCTTGAAAAAGTTCGCAATGCAACTTACGACGGTCGTCGTCAGACTATTAAAGAGATTTCTGAATTTCTGTCTTAGAGTTCTTACCAACTTCCCTACTCGCCTGATCTTCGCTCCGTGCAACTTTTTCTTGTTCCCACATATGAAAACAGACCTAAAAGGAAAGAGTTTTTGTACCGTGGAGAAGGTCAAAGAAAAATTGCTGCAGGCATTGGACAACGTTTCTCTTCAGCAATTCCAAAAATGTTTCCACCAGTGGGAAAAACGTTAGAACAAGTGCATTGATTAACACGGAGAGTACTTTGAAGGAGACTAAAGTTTCTGTAAGTAAAAATTATTAAAACAATTTATTTTTTTCAATTTTGGTTATTTTTGGGTACTGTTCAACTCTAACTCTGAACACATAAAGGTAAATCAATACAGATATGAAGAAAATTAAACAATACAACAACCACAATAACCAAAGGTGTCCTGTTAATATTTTTTGTACATATTTACCCTAACCCCTCACCCTAGATTTCAAATACTAAATTACAGAATAAGATTATAGAAAACAATTTATCAGTCCTATTGCTTTTTATCCCTACAATTTAACAAACATAAATCACTAAAGCTGAGACTCCTTAAAAACAAAAATAGGTAAACAAAATAAACGTCATAATAAATAAAATGTCCTAGAGTAATTGGAAAACAAGTCATTGAAATTATAGGCCTAAATTGAAGACACTAGTACATGAATATCAGAAAAGAAGGTTGGGTGACCCATGAGAGCATTCTACCTTCTCGTGGTATGGGTTGGATGTTTGGTACCAAAGAACTAAATGGATGCGGTTTCTAGAACAACAGACAGGACAACATCCCAAGTTACAACAACTTGTCCTCAGACGGATATGAGAAGTAAACCACCCTGCCTGCACTCTCTTTTTCACTTCTCTTCCACAATCCCCATTACTCTGTACTGTCAATCCCAAGTATGTAAACTCATCCACCTTCGCCAGCTCTACTCCCTGCATCCTCACCATTCCACTGACCTCACTCTCATTCACACACATGTATTATGTCTTGTTTCTACTGACCTTCATTCCTCTCCTCTATAGAGCATATCTCCACCTCTCTAGGGTTTCCTCAACCTGCTCCCTACTATCGCTACAGATCACAATGTCATCAGCAAACATCATAGTCCACGGGGACTCCTGTCTAATCTTGTCTGTCAATAGTCGCTTTTACAGATAAACGTAGCTAACCCTAACCCTAAGCTCAATTCTGCCCCCACAACTCTGAATTGAATAAAGTGGATATTATGCTTTGTCAAAAAATATTAGCATACTAACACAGATGAAGTACTTGCTTGTTTTAGAAAAACGACATGATCATCTGGAGAGCATGCATCAGCCAATAAAATTGTTTCTTGGTATTCTGTCAGACAAGTATAATAAACAGATAGTCCCTTTACTCAATATATTGTTGAATCCACTTCAGCCATTATAGCCTGAAGTCTTCTTGGATTTGCTACTCTTCTTTGCAGATCCACTCGTGCTCCACGATGATCGAATGTCAGTTATTTCCCGGTCTCTTCAGAGATGTTTGATTGAGTTCAGGTCTGGGCTCTTGTTGGGCCATACAAGAACATTCACAGAGGTGTCCCTAAGATACTCCTGTGATGTCTTTGCTTTGTGCATAGGGTCGTTGTCCTGTTGGAAAGTTCAGAACACTTCAGAGCAGGTTTCATTAAGATATCTCTGTACTTTGCTCCTTTCAGATTTCACCAAACACTGACTAGTCTTCCAATGCTTGAATGTGGGTGTTGTGCAGGTAATGAGTGCTGCCTGGTTTTCTCCTGATGTGACCTTTAGAACATACAGTTCAATCTTAGTTTCATCAGATCAGAGAATTAAGTTTTTTTATAGTCCTTCAGGTGAATTTTGGAAAACTCCAAGAAGGCTTTCATGTGTCATCTGGCCAATCTACCATGAAGCCCAGATTAGTGAAACATTTCTGTGGTTGTTGTCCATCTGGAAGTTTCTCTCATCTCCACACAGATTCTCTGGAGATCAGCCAGTGTGACCATTAAATTATTGATCACCACTCTTACCGAGGCCCATCTCCCATGATCGCTCAATTTGGCCAAGCAGCCAGCTCTAGAAAGTGTTCCATGTGACAATTATAGAGGCCACTATGCTGTTGGAAACCTTCAATGCTGGAGACATTTTTTTTGTGAAATTCCCCACATCTGTCTCTGTCCTCTGGAGGCAGTTTCTTCAACCTCATGGCTTGATTTTGGCTCATGTGTCTTCTATAGACAAGTGTGTGTCTTTTCCTAATCAGGTCCAATCAGTTGAATTGACCACAGGTGGACTCCAAGCAGTAGAAACATCTCAACGATGATCAATAGAATGGGATTCACCCGAGCCAGATTTCATGTCAGTCATTTTCTAACTTGGGGGTGGTGTGGGTGTGTGCGGGGGGGATGCTAGGACAAACCCTGGACAGGACGCCTGTCTATCACAGAGCATACACACAAACACACACCCCAAACCCACTCAAGGACCAATTTAGCATTGTCTATCCACCTAACGTGCATGTCTTAGGACTGTGAAAGGAAAATGGAGCAACATGAGGAAACTCACACAGTCACTGGGAGGACATGTAAACTCTGGCTGCTCTGGTACCGTGAGGCAGCAGCCTTACCACTGCGCCACCATGCTGCCCTCCACAGCCCTTTCAAGTGTCAAAGAGTCTGAATACATATTTCAATGTGATTATTAATTTTTAAATAAATTTGATAAATCCTTTTTTCACTCTTCCATTCTGAGATATTGTGTGATGTTTGATGAAGAGAAAAATTTAAACGATTTAAACAAAGTAAAAATGTAAACGATTTTAGACTTGACAAAACGTAAAAAAAGTGAAGGGGTCTGAATACTTTCTGAGGGCACAGTATACAATACTAACAATTTAAATATAAAAACAATGACAAACTTTTTTGAACCGTGGGATTTTTATATCAAGAATTTTCATACAGGGAATGTTTTAAACACTGCAGTAAAAGAGTGAAAGAAAATCTTTAGAATTGGATGCACAATCATTATGAGTTAAAACCAAATAAAGGGCTCTTTTTAACAGATTCAGTGGATCGATAAATGGATGGGTTGCTGTCACTGCAGCAATGGCATCCTTCTAAGTTTGTAAAAAGAGTGTTTTTAGGCAATGCTAAATACTGTACAGTATATAATCCCTGAAGGCTAAGTCCTTCATGAATGTAATAGTTAAATAAACATCCATATTTTCCTTCAATGACAATAAAAGGAGCAATGCCACTCTTTGATATTCTCTGGTTTCCTGCTTTATCTTGCCTTTTTTCTCCCCCAATTAAATCAAAGTATTCTCGTGCGTAAAAGAGCAAAATATGTAATGCCCCAGTGAGTCACTCAGCATGATTAAAGCATCTTCTTAAACAACTTTTTAAAAGTTACAGAAATGTGGAATTTAAAAAGCAGCAGCTTGGCTTGAGAACTTAAGCACGTTTCTGTGCAGACCCCGAGCCTGCTTTCTAAGGACAGCCTGTCATTAACACATCCGTTTATTCTCCCCTCTTATGAATTTGTATTTGCCTTGATTTCCAGTGGAGGCTGAAACATGAAACACTCATGTGGCAAAACCCATGTCCCTTAACAGGGCTTTGAAGAGCGAGACTGCCACAATTTACATTACTAGCACTTTCAGATATTCTGATTTACTTTAATGCTTATATATAAATAAAAGCAACACTCTGCCAAAATCAAATCAGCATTTTGCGTTGCATGCTGACAAAATAAATTGGAACCAAACATTCAATAAATATGTAAATAAAGCAACCCCGGGATAGTTACTACAGTATTACCTTAACAGGTCAGCATTTTCCAAAGTGCTACTTCCATGCTCATTATCTGGATTCTTTATCTGGGAACTTAATTATTATTGAGTGTGTAAACAGTTACACCCCGTAGACATGAATTAGCGTAAAGTGAATGTATCCAAGTCTGTTCATCAGTCCAGGCATTGACAGATAGGTTACATAGTGGCAGAATGTATGACACTGACAAATTGTTGCTGCACCTGGGCAGTAGTGATTTATCAGGATCTAATGAAATGCCTCCAAGGGTGTTCTAAGCAGGAGGCTGCTTTTCTTAAAATATGTTTTATGCTCAAAAGAGAAAGACCGGTAGGAGAAGTTTTGAATGGTGTTTTTTTACCACAGATCTATACTCAAGGTATTATTATTTTCAGTTTTATGGTGTCTAACATTACGTTTTAAACTTCAACATGTACACCTTGTCACGACATTTGACAGAAAGATGGCACAGCTCATTTGAAAAGCTGAACTAGTTTTAAAAGAATACTCTACCCAAAAATGCACTGGATGCTTTTGCAGACAGACCTCAACAGGCTAGAAATATTCCTGATGCGATGCCTGCATAAAATTCTCAGAATCCCACTCAAAGAACACCTACGAAATGAAACGATAAGGATCAGATGCCTCCAACTGTCGTGGTGAAAAAATCATCATCAGAAGGCTTTTTACCTAAAAATAAAGGTTATTAGGATTCGAGATAGATAGACAGAGTTTTAAGGCTTTATTGCAATAAATCAACCACACGGACTCAACCCAATTCAGCCGAATGAGATTGAGCCCCGATCATTACAGCAATTGAAGTAATTTCTTATCATTTTTACCTCATTCTATTAGCTCATTCTGCACCTGGCTTTACTGTCCATTATTCCTCTTGGTGTCTGTTCGGCTTATTTGATTGGTCTAAGACTGGGTGGATGACTTCCTCTTCACCATTTTTGGGCTTTTCTATGTAATTTCCTATCTTTTCTGACCTTGTGCTCTAATGAGCTTGTTTGCCCACCTCCTCTGACTCCCTTTTACTCCTGTCTAACCAGACTTTGAGTTTCCATGGGAACCCTTATTATCTCCTTACTTTTCCTATTACTGGCCCCCTTATGGAATTTGTAATCTTTCTATGCTGTTCCCATTTTCTCTAACTGGCCAAGGCTTCAATTCCATATATGGGTTTTCCTCTCATCGTTTCCTCTCTTAAGCCTTCCAAACTTTTTACAATAGTGACCTGAAGCTTAAGCTTTAATTAAAAAGAAGTATAGTATGTGCTTTCATTTGATCATTGCTTGACATGCTTGATTTGTCTTAATTTCTACACTAAAGTTAATTGCTAATATATTCTTATAGTATTTTTGCTAATGCCTGCATTTACTAAGATTTTCTCTTCATGCATTACGTCAGCGTGACCCTGCTTATAGCAAACGCCTTTCTGCTGATTCAGCAGCCCAGCTGGTTTCAGAAGCCTCTTCTCTATGTTATCGCTTCTTAGCCTTGAATCACAGGTGTTCTCAAACTCTTATCCTGTCCATAACTGGTCTCGGTATATCAATTAGCTGTTCTTTTCTTACTTTGGAAATTTTAATATAAGCCTATAAAATAATGCAATATAACTGATTTTTAGTTAAATATTTGCTAGACCTATCGTATTTGCTTTAATATTCTAATTTATGCTTAATCTAATGTTTTAGAAGCTTTTAATTACTTTTTATGGCTCTATATGTTAATTTGTTATTCTCTTATGCTAATAAAAAATTTTCCTTCTACACAACAAGCCAGTATAGCTGAGGGAATTCAGAAAAGAAGACTACGCTGGTTTGGCAGTGACTGCAGAATGGACAAAAAATAACTTCCTTACAGACTGCTGTGGCAAAATCACCCAGAAACTTGGAAGGTACAAAGAAATACGCTTAAGAAAACTTGGGCACATCAAGCTGAGAATGACCTCAAATGACATTGATGCAGCCTAATGGAGGCTAAGGCTATAGTGATTGGCAAAAATGGATATAATGAGGGTATTAGAAATAAACTTGATCCATTAGGATTAAAAGTCAAGACGGAGGTAAAGAATTTAGGGGTAACTGTTGGCTCTGACCTGAATTTTAAATCACATATTATAATTTTGCAAGATGCTGAGAAATGAGTTCACGCTTTTGTTTTCTGTCGACTAGATTACTGTAACGCATTCCCCTATGGACCACCCAAAAAAGACATCAATTGATTGCAATGAGTGAGGAATGGAGCTGCCAGAATCTTAACTAAGAAAAGAAAATCTTATATTTCGGAATGTCTGACATCTTATATTCCAAATCGTAACCTTAGATCTTCAAATGAGTGTCTGCTTAGAATTCCAAGAGTTAAACTTAAAAGTAGTGGTAAGGCGGCCTTCTGCTGTTATGCACCTAAAACATGGAATAGCTGACTGATAGAAATTTACCAGGCTAATACGGTGGAGCACTTTTAAAAATTGCTTAAAACTCATTATTTTAACATGGCTTTCTCATAGCTTCATTTAATTTAATCCTGATATTCTATATATGCATTTAATTATCTTTATCATTCATGGTGGCCCCAAAATCCGTACTAACCCTTACTTTCTCTGCTGTTCTTTTTCTGGTTTTCTGTGTTGTTGCGATCTGCGCCACCACCGCCTGATCAAAGCACCGTGCAGCCCTTACATTGATGGATTGAAGGCCAGAGGTCCACATGACTATCATTATCAAGTTCTTCCATGTGAACCCTGAATACAATGAGGACTGATTGAGATCATTTATGTTAGGTAGAATGCCTAGAGGTGGCTGGGTGGTCCCATGGTCTGGAACCCTTGCAGATTTTGTTTTTTTCTCCAACTGTCTGGTGTTTTTTTTGTTTTTTCTGGTACTCCCTGACCATCAGACCTTACTTTTATTCTATGTTAATTAGTATTGCCTAATTTTATTTTGATATTTTGTTTTTTCCTCTTTCTTCATCCTGTAAAGCACTTTGAGCTACATCATTTGTATGAAAATGCGCTATATAAATAAATATTGTTGTTGTTGTTGTTATATAGCACCAGATCGAAAAGGCTGGAAGTAAATTGTGTGGGATTTCCAAAACCCATCAGCACCTACAGTAGCATACTGGCTCCGAGGGCAATCTTGTCCGGTTTCCAGATATAGGATTGATGACAACCATATATGGTTATTTCTGGGTGAAAGTGGGTGGGGTCTGAGGTATGTTCACGAACACACACTCACAAGATGATTGTGAGTCACAAAGGGTAAATTGCCTGGAATTGTGTGTATGGCAGGTTTTATAAGTCTGTTTTTTTTTGTTTTTTTTTTTGCCATATGCATTTTTCTGCTTTTTGGTGTATCCATATTTTCACACAAAAGTGAGGCTCAGGTGCCAGACGAAAGATCAAAACCAGGAGATGAAAAATATATTGAGCAATCGAGGAACTGGATCACACCAAAAATCAAAGTCAAAATCAACGCAAAAAATAATCACAAAATTGAAAGGAGCCTCTAAATATTTAAGTTTCGTTCAGCTGAAGGAAAACTTTATACAGTATTTGTGTAATGGCCATTTTTATACTGGAACATCTAGTGACGTCATTAGCGCGATAAGTCAAAATATTATAAAACACATAAAAATAATATGTTACAACATTGGTATGATAGGGGACTATGGTCTCCAATACTGGGCAGAAGCAAACAATATTAAAAAATTCTTGAAAAAATATATGTGAGGGTAGATTTTTAAATGTAATTTTCATTATTTGATTATAGACTGTTTATATTGAATGACTTCTGTTCTTGTTAACTATTAGCTTTTGCCTTTAGCACTCTTAGAAAACATTTTAACTAAATCCTCTTGATCTGTGACCCAGTCCCGCTGCTACTTTAGCACAAGGACAAGCATCTCCTTCTATTGCTTTCTTAATCTGTTAATCATTTTATTCCTTTAAAATGTGTCTTTTTTGCACTTCTTTTATTTTGTTTAAACTTTTTTTTTTTTGGTTTGGTTTAATTGAATTCATTGAGGAGCACTTTGGTTGACACTTGTTGCTTTTTAAATGTGCTATATAAATAAATATGAAATGAAAAATGAAATGAAAGAGAACCAGTATATCTAGTGTAGCAAAATCCTGACTCCAAGGGTCCATTTATTAGTAACTCACAAGGGTATGAAAAATGAAACTAATTGCACACTTCTGTAATTGACAAGTGTATCTAAGAAGTGTAATCAGCATCTGTAAGTCAGTCATTTCATTCCATGACTCCACATATGTATCAATAAAGGTATCCTTTCCAACCTGAACTGGCTTTGTGAGTTTGACGTTGACACATATTACTCATGTCATATAATGCACGTCAAGTTGTCCATTCTGGAGTTCATAATTTCTCAAACATATGTATTTTTAATGAAATTTTGTTAAATAAACCACTTCTGGTAAATGCGCTTGTGATGTGAAAATGTAACGTGCCCGAGCATTTGAACTGTCGACCTGCCTTCACAATTTTTTCACGTTATCTTGATTTTATATGAAATCATGGGATTTTAAAATTGTCATGGCAGTCACTATAAACTACATAGGGTAAATAACATAAAACAATAATAACGATAATAATAATAATAATATTTTTGGGTGGAGTATTCCTTGTGCCAGACAAACTGATAACTCAGCTGGTATGGACTCCACTATCACCTCCAAGAGGCTTTGATAATGGAAGACCATAGATGGAGTGATATCTCCTTTCTATGCCAGGGTGCAGAGGTAGAAGGATATTACAGCAACTACATCAGGAGTTGTGTCCTTGCAACTACTCAGCAGCATCTGGGATGGACTCAGGAACCTGTAAGGTCCTTACAGTGATCGTCTACCTGCTATGGACGTAGCATCCCCATGGCATGTACACTGGGTGGCAGCATCTTGTCTGGCAAGCCCAAGAATGAACTCCTGCAGGACAGCATCGGAGTTGTGGTCCAATTGGCCTGCCCTTTCATTTTCTGTGAGCGCCACCAAGGGAAGCTCTTAGATACTGATGTTACAAGGACTGTGGTGGTCCTGTCCTTTCCAGAGGCAACAGATTAAGCACCATAAGTATTCCTGGGTCTGAAGTTAATAGAGTGTCCTCCACTCGACTCAGGAGAGTTAGAGCTGGGTTTGGAGGAAAGAGTGGAGGTTGAAGAAAGTAAAAGGAAGAAAAAGAACAGAAAGAGTTGTGCTGAAGGTATTGTTTAAATTAAAAAAAAAAAAAAAAAACTTCACTTGAACTGAAACTGTTGTGGTGCAATTGGGGGTTGGGGTGCTGGCATGTACCCTACTGGCAACATCTTTTAAAACAGATGTGACTAACAACTGAAAGATAGATTAAAAATATCTTTTTATTCAGTAAACTTATTATCATGGCTGGCCTGTGAGTGCTGTGCATAGTGGAGGCAGAACCTCTGCATTTTTCCCTGTTGATTCTGTGGTTTGTCAGGGGTGTGTTCTTGCTCCTACACTGTTCAATGCTTGTATAAACTGGGTGTTGGGCAGAGTCTTGGGGTCCAGTGGCTGTGTCGCATCTGTTGGTAAAGAAAGATTCCCTGATCTTGATTTTGCCAACGATGCTGTGATCATCGCAGAGTCAATGGAGGCTCTGATCAGGGCTCTTGAGAGACTGAATGAGGGGTCTGAGTGTCTGGGCTTGCGAGTGTCCTGGATAAAAACTAAGATCCAGACCTTTAATGACTTCTTGGGCACAGCCACCAGCAGTGTGTCTGTCTGCACAGAGAGTGTCATGAGGTTTACTTACCTCAGCAGCAACATTCATTTCTCTGGTGACTCTTCCAGTGAAGTCAGTAGACGGATTGGGAGAGCATGGGGTGGTCATGATATTGCTGGAAAGGAGTTTGTGGTGCTCCTGATATCTCTGCAAAAGGATGAAGGTCCAAGCCTATGTGAATTTCCCCTTGGGATTAATAAAGTATGTTTCTATCTATCTATCTATCTATCTATCTATCTATCTATCTATCTATCTATCTATCTATCATATAGTGCTTTTACATATCTATCTGAGTCCTGGTGTTTCTTGTTTTGCTATATGGTTGTGAGATATGGACGCTATCTAGTGACATCAGATGAAGACTGCTCTCCTTCGGTACTGTGTCTCTTCAGAGAATTCTTGGGTACCGCTGGTTGACTTTGTGTTTAAAGAGCGGTTGGTCACAAAGCCCCAAATGAGGCACATTACCTGCATTGTGAGGGAACGTCAGTTATGGCACTACAGCCATATGGCATGAGTCCCTGAGGGTGATCCGGCTCACAGGAACCTCATTGTTGAAGACCCGAGCTGCTAGACCAGGCCAAAGTGACGCCCACGTAACATCAAGGGTGGGGCTGGACTACGTGTCTATCTGGGGCATTACCAACCAGGATCCTGTGGTGTTTCATCGTGTTGTGAGTGCGGCAAAATGCTGTACCAGTGCCATGTGACCCAACCTGACCTGACCTTGTCTTGCTAACTGATTTATTAGTAGCTACACGAGATAAACAAGTTTTAAAGACTACCCATGAATGATGACGTCTGGGACAGGTTTTAATGTCATTTGAACTCCGATTTCAGATCATGGTGTAGCAAGGGATATCTGAATTGTTTTAAGGGGAGTACAAGGAAATCTTCATCTGAAGTATCCATCCTGGAAAAACACAAGAACCTAATATTCAGGATAGTGAAGAGGTCACAAAAGCTGAATTCACCTAGCCAGCCCTACAATTACAGGTTTCTGCAAGCAAAGGAAAACGAGGACAGCACAAGTTGCAGACAACAAAACAACTTTGGAATTTTAGTACAAACCTAAAGCAATACAAGTACACTGTGTTCTCTAAAACAAAGCCCTTAGGAAATGCAATTCTATTTATTCAAATGATGCCAGAATCTAAATGCATGCACGCTGTAGGGGGCACATGGAGGCATGTGTAGTAAAGGGTGGTAAGAAAATAATTAAAAGCTGCTACTCTATAAATTGTTGAAAAGTGTCAAGATTACATAACTGGTTATTGGGAACACACAAACAATGAACAGTTACAAAAAAAAATACTGAAAGACTTGAAAGAACAAGTTGTTGAACCTGATATGTGAGTTTAGAAAAAATAATGAAGGGCAAAACATATAGATTCAATCCATCCATCCATTCATTGATACCCTGATTCATTTTCCAGTCTAGCTCCGGTTCAGGTCGCAGGGAGGTGGCGTTTATCCCGCAGCAACTTTGAGCAGAAGCCAGCCCTGAACAGAGTGCCAAACAAATGTCGAGCACATTCTCACCTTCACTCTTGCACACTCAGACTGCACCAATCGAGATGTCAATTAACTTAACACATATAGTATGTCTTTAGAAAATGGACACAAATTTACACGGTCACGGAGAGAATCCTTTGATGTGGGCTATAGTAGGGCCTACTAACATATGGATACCCCCATATTAAAATACTCTTACCAATGCATTATTCTTATTCAGATAACACTGGCCTGAAAAGTGGTCATCTGCTCAGTGACATTGGTGTCTATATTGCTGAAACCAAGCCATGAAAGCAGAGAGCAGGCAGATGCCCTGTCATGATTAATTGGTAGAACAGGGAGGATTCATGACAGAGCCAAGTAAAAATCATTCCATCCATCTTATCTTTTGAATGTTCTTACTCAGTTTAGGCTTGCTGGGACTCGGCATCTGCTGGGATTATATCTTTGTTTTTCAGTTTTTTCACTTTGGTCTTTTTTGTAACTTACCTCACTCCCTAGTTTTTGCTTTGCATGTCAATTTCTTTCTGATGTTTGTAATTTGTCTCCGATCCGATTCACCAGGATAATTAATTTTGGACCTACACATTACTTGAAGGGCCCTATTTTGTAGTGACTCTGCAGGGCAGCAGCAGTGTTTAAATAAGAATGGAGTCAGTAGTTGTTGGTGCCTGTCGCTGCGGCAATCTCTGAATCTGAATTTAGTGGTAAACTGAGTCATCAGGTAGAAGAAGGAAGCCTACGAAGCTGGGTTAGCTTGTGGAACAGCACACAGATACTGAAAGGCCGAGCGGAGCATGACAATGGCAGTTGTAGAGGTAAAATCTCGAGAAGGAGTTCAGTGAGGCCACGGAAAATGACTTTCTGTTGACCTCGAAGCAAATCTGGCAAACTGTTAGACGACTCAGGAGGCTGAAGAGGCTGAGCTGTCATTTGCACGCGCTGTTTACATCAGGGATGGAGTGCTGATGACCTCACCTGGGGATGTAGTTGGCCAGTGAAAGGAGCATTTTCAGGACCTCCTAAATTCCATTCAGCTGTCTTCTCTTGAAAACAGAATCACGGACTCAGAGGAGGACTCATCTGTTACTGAAGCTGAAGTCACTGAGATAGTCAAAAAAACATCTTTGGTGGTAGGGACCCGGTGTTGGATGATATTTGCTCTGAGTTACCGAAACCTCTGAAAATTTTTGGGCTATATTGGCTGACATGCCTGTTCAACCGCTACTCCTTTACATCAAAGGGAGCTGGTTCAGGTGGTCTAAGCATTTGATTAGAAAGCTTCCTAGACACCTCCCTGGGAAGGTGTTTCGAGCCAAGAGGAGAACTCTGGGCAGACCCGGGACACTCTGGATAGATTACCGTATACACTTGCGTTTTAGTTCTCCTGCGCATAAGTCGGGGCTTGATTTTATCATATAATTTCCGGCATTTTATTGTGCCTACGTGACCACACAGTAATACCTGAACTATTCCGAAGCAACGTTTGCACTGTTTTGTGTTTTTTTTATCTAACACCCTCATACACCTTTATCATAAGAGCATCCTTTATCTATGATGAAGCGTTCAATCAGAAGAACATATGAAGCTGGTTTTAAATTAAAAGTCATTGAAGTGGCGAAAGAAATTGGTAACTGCACTGCTGCAACAAAATTCAATGTGTCTGAGTAACTGGTGCGACACTGACGGAGGCAAAAAGAGGTAAAAAAAAAAAATTCAGTGTCGCATTTTTGTACAGGCGTATAAGTGGGGGTCTGATTTTATGATCGATTTTTCAGATTTCAAGACCCGACTTATATGTGATGTGATAAGAATACACAAAAGGCATCATAAAGGTTTGGGGCAGCCACCCGTAAATAGTTTTTCCCAGCTGCAAAAGTTTATGTTTTGAAGCACGATGTGCATAGAACAGAGTCCACAACAGAATTAGCTACTATAGCCCAAGATGGAGGCTTTAAAGGCCTGTAAAGGAAATGATGTCAATCAATATGGCCTGAACCAGAAGTGAAGTCAGCACAGGGGCCGGCTTCGGAAGTGACGTCAGCACAGGGGCCGGCTTCGGAAGTGACGTCAGCACAGGGGCTGGCTCCGGAAGTGAAGTCTGTAGGGAGCTGAGAAAGACAATCAGCGCACTCCGCCGCCCCCTGCTCGGATGTTTTATTACAATTATTCAGACCCTTTAGCTGCCTCCTACTCACACGTGTGTGACATTGAATATGTACGGTATCTCCCAAAAGCCTGAAAAAATAGTTTTGAACAGATCCTCTCAGTGAGAATTAGATTTTTTCCCAGTTCAAATGGTATATAACATCAGTTACCCACTGACTTAAAAGAGGTGTGTTGAGATTCTTCCACTTGAGCAAGACAAGTCTACGTGCTAATAGTGAAGTAAAGGCAATTCCAGTTTGTCATTCTTCGCTTTAAGCCCCTCTGTGAGCCCGCCAAACACAACTGTTAATGGATTAGGAGGGATTGTGACACTAAGACTGTCTGAAAGGCAATTAAAGATTTTTGTCCAGAATGATGTTAATTTGGTGCAGGCACAGAACAAGTGGCCCAATGAAGCTGGAGATCGATTGCAAAATTCACATGTTGCATCTTGCCCTGGAAACATCTTAGACAATTTTAAATGAGATAGATGTGCGCAATAAAAGATTTAAAGTTGAATAATTGAATGTTTTGCACATATGGAGCTACAGTGAGCGTGGCTTCCTTCCACTGTGTTTCTGAAATGTTGAGTGAGAGAAATAGGTTGTTTAAACTATTAGTAAATCAAAAACAGAGCTACGGATTTGTGAGTTATGACTGATAACAAGAAATTTAACAAACCTTAATTGAAATTTCAACATCTATTTACTGCACTAAGCATAAAGAAGTGTCATTCTGTGTTTTATTTACTTATACTTGATGATCAATTTTTTGGATTTCAAGACCCGATTTATATGTGAATATATACGTTATATCTCCCAAAAGCCTGGAAACGTCTTGGTATCCCCATGGTGAGGTTAGAGGAGGTGGTAGGGAAAAAGGATGTCTGGGCATCTTTGCTCAGACTGCTGCCCCCACAACCCAGACCCATATAAGCCAAAGAAAATATATGAATGGAAGTGTATGGAATCAGTGCTAACACTGCTGGAAACAGACACTTCTTTAATCTTATTGTATGTCAAGTTAGTTATCCTCCAGGTAAATGAAATGCGACCAAATAAAGTAAATTGTCATTTTAGTGAAGCATTTTTTTCTTAGTACAAACATGTATATCCCTTTAAATCCTTACTATTTAGTTTAATCCGGTGAGTGAACAAGGCCTACAGTGTAGAAAGCATCATTTTTTCAGCAGTACACTTAAGATTTCTTAAAAAGGCGATTCCACCTTTGGCAGACTCCTTCAGATCAGATAGAGCACTGTACATGTCTGACTTGAAGCGCCATAAATCAGTCCACTGTCAGAAAAGAATAAGAGGGAAGAAAGGGCATCGGCAAGGTGTGCTGCTAGGTTCACCTCTGATTGCGCCGGAGCTGGTGTCATGTTCCTCTACATAACGTTCATGGGTAAAACTCGGCAAACTGTTGTGAAATGTATCAATGTGTCACTACTGAAGGAAGACATCTATCATGTCTAAGAGGCAAAGTGCAACAGCTCAGGCACCCGATGGAAATCATACAACAAAACTACGCTGGATTGGGTGTAATAGATAAACCGTGTATATTTTTATTGAGCTACAGTATGCAGGTCAAGGTTTCTAAAGAAGTGGGAAGCCTATTGAAATTTGTTAACATTCTGTAAACATACAGTGTCCTCCATGATGTTTGGGACGAGGACACATTTTTCCTTGATTTACCCCTCTGCTCCCTCTAATCAAATCCTTTTAAGCGGATTTGCATATATTTCAGAAATTACAACACTTTTTGTACACAGTCCCCCCCATTTCAGAGCACTATAATGTTTGAGACAATTGGCGTCAAAGGTGTTTAGAACATTAGAACACTCCAGATGAGAACAGGCCATTCAGCCCAACAAAGCTCGATAGTCCTATCCACTTATTTCTTCCAAAAAAAAACATCAAGTCAAGTTTTGAAAATCCCTAACGTCTTAATGTCACCACACTGCTTGGTAGCTTATTCCAAGTGTCTCTCGTTTTTGTGTAAAGACAAACTTCCTAATATTTGTGTGAAATTTACCTTTAACAAGTTTCCAACTGTGTCCCCGTGTACTTAATTAACTCATTTTAAAATAACAGTCTCGATCCACTGGATTAATTCCATTCATAATTTTAAACACTTCAATCATGTCACCTCTTAATTTTCTTTTGTTTAAACTGTTTAAACTCTTAAACTTTTAATCTTTCCTCATAAATCATCCCCTATAGCCCTGGAATCAGCCAAGTTTCTCTTGTCAGGACCTTTTCTAATGCTGCTATGTCATTTTTGTAGCCTGGAGACCGAAACTGCACAGAGTACTCCAGATGAGGCCTCACTAGTGTGTCATAGTGTGTTAGCCTTCTTAATGGCTTCTGAACACTGTTTGGAAGTCGATACCTTAGAGTCCACTATGACTCCTAAATCCTTCTCATAAGGTGTACTCTCGATTTTCCGACCACCCATTGTGTATTCAAACCTAACATTTTTACTTCCTATGTGTAATTCTTTACATTTACTGACATTAAATTTCATCTGCCACAAATCTGCCCAGGCCTGTATGCTATCCAAGTCCTTCTGTGATGATATAACGGATTCCAAATTATCTGCTAATCCACCTATCTTGGTATCATCAGCAAACTTAACCATCTTGTTACTTATATTCCTATCTAAATTATTTCTATATATTAAAAATAGCAGCGGCCCTAGCACTGACCCCTGCTCATCACCACTCTTAACATTGTCCAGTTCTGATGAGGTCCCATGCACCATCACCCTCTGCTTACTGTGTCTGAGCCAATTCTAATAATAATAATAATAATAATAATAAATTTTATTTATACTGCACTTTATATAAACAATCTCAAAGTGCTACAGAGTAAAATAAAGTAATAAAACAAAAAGACCTAAAAAATATTTCAATAATAAAATACCTTTCTAAAATTTTGCACCCATCTAAAAACATCACCTTGAACTCCCACTTCTTTTAGTTTGACGCCCAACCTCTCCTGTGGCACCTTATCAAATGCTTTCTGAAAGTCAAGATAAATAATATCATCTGCTCCACTTTGATCATATCCTTTGTGACTCCTCAGGTGTGTTTCATTGCCTCATAAGACACCTCAGTCTGCTTCTACACTTTAGAGTCTGTAGCTGCCATTGTTCATCATGAGGAGAAGAGCTGTGCCAATAAAAGTTGAAGAAGCCATTATAAGACTGGCATAAATCCAGCACTTCCCATCACCCCAAGAACATCATTCCCATGCTGGTGGCAGCATCATGCTATGGGGATGTTTATCATTGGCAGAGAAAGGAAAATGGGTCAGGATTGAAGGAAAGATGGATGTCACTAAATACAGGGCAATTTTTGAGGAAATCCTGTTTCAGTCTGCCAGAGATTTGAGACTGGATTGAAGGTTCTCCAATGAATCACCCTAAAATATACTTCTAAATTTATACTGGAGGGGTTAAAGAAGAACTTTGAAATGTCTTGGGATAGCCTCAGAAAAGTCCAGACCTCAATCCCATTGACAGTCTGTGGCATGATATGAAGATGGCTGGACACCAACACAGCTCATCAAACTTGAAGGAGTTGGAGCAGTTCTGCCTTGAAGAATTGGTGAAAGTCCCAGTGGAGAGATGTGCTAAACTAATAGAGACATTCAACAAGAGAATATCAACTGGAATTGCAGCAATTCCCTTCTCTAGAGAGAATTGACTTTGAGGGGAGCGAATACTTATGCACACACAGGATTTCTGTTTTTTATCTTAATTAATGTTTGCGTCACAGTTTAAAACAATTTCATTCTTCAAAGTGGTAATCATTTTATGTAAATGAAATGGGGCTACCCGCCCAAAAAATCTATTTTAATTCCTGGTTGTAATGCAATGAAATGGGATAAACACAGAGTGGGGTGAATACTTTGACAAGACACACTAAGGAGAGCTTGCTCTACTCCTTATTTTAGAACCAATTCAGCGTAGACTGCATTGTTTTTCTGGTCTTTAATGCTGTTATTATGACAGTAACGCGGGTAACATCATTTTGAGGTTATACTTGGCTTGCAAGTATGACAAAATAAAACGCAGAATGACACTTCTTTATGCTTAGTGCAGTAAACAGATGTTGAAAACGCAATTAAGGTTTGTTAAATTTCTTGTAATCAGTCATAACTCACAAATCCGTAGCTCTGTTTTTGATTTACTAATAGTTTAAACAACCCATTTCTCTCACTCAACATTTCAGAAACAGAGTGGAAGGCAGCCAGAATTCACTGTAGCTCCATATGTGCAAAACATTCAATTATTCAACTTAAAATCTTTTATCGAGCACATCTATCTCATTTAAACTTGTCTAAGATGTTTCCAGGGCAGGATGCAACCTTCGAACGTTGCAATCGATTTCCAGCTTCACTGGGCCACTTGTTCTGGGCCTGCACCAAATTAACATCATTCTGGACAAAAATCTTTAAGTGCCTATCAGACAGCCTTGGTGTTACAATCCCTCCTAATCCATTAACAGTTGTGTTTGGTGGGCTCACAGAGTGGCTTAAAGCGGAGAAGGACAAACAAACTGGAATTGCCTTTACTTCACTATTAGCATGTAGACTTGTCTTGCTCAAGTGGAAGAATCTCAACACACCTCTTTTAAGTCAGTGGGTAACTGATGTTATATACCATTTGAAATGGGAAAAAATCTAATTCTCACTGACAGGATCTGTTCAAAACTTTTTTTAAAACCTGGCAGAACCTACCGTATATACTCACGTATAAGTTGGGTCTTGAAACCCGAAAAATCGATCATAAAATCAGACCCCAACTTCTACGCCCGTTCAAAAACGCGACACTTAATTTTTTTTTTTTTTTATATCTTTTTGCCTCCTCCAGTCTCGCATCAGTTTCCCAGACGCATCAAACTTTGTTGCAGCAGCACAATTATCAATTTCCTTCGCCACTTCAATAACATTTAATTTAAAACCAGCATCATATTTTCTTCTGATCGAACGCTCCATCGTAGATAAGGGGTGCTCTTATGATAAAGGTGTATGAGGGTGTGAGATACAAATTCGCTTTGGAATAGTTTGGGTACTACCGTGTTGGTTACGCAGGAACAACAGAGATAGAGGTTAGGAGCACACGCTGATGCAGCGCATTGCCACACCCACATAGAAGAAAAAAGGCTGTGTACTCCGTGGTTACTCTCTCAGGTGGGCGGGCGTTAGCATATCATAATCTCTTAGACCAATAGCGTGAGTTTTCCACATTCGACTTATATGACTGACATTATAAAATGCCAGAAATTATACGGTAAAATCAAGTCCCGACTTATCCATGGGAGAACTTATCTGTGAGTATATATGGTAATCGATAATGTTATAGAACAGGCATTTATATTGGGGGGCAAGGGAAAGAATCCTTTCTCTCTTTACTTCTCTCAACAGTTTTACTCTGGCTGTTGGCCTTCCTCTTTCTCATGAATGGAGGTTAATTTGATTTTTATTTTTTGCTAAGTTTGACTTGATTGTATGGAATGTTATATGCTTTAAATAAATTCAATAAAAAAATTGTGGCGGCACGGTGGCGCTTCCCGGGACCTCCCTGCGTGGAGTTTGCATGTTCTCCCTGTGTCTGTGTGGGTTTCCTCCCACAGTCCAAAGACGTGCAGGTTTATGGAGGAAAATTTCGGACAAAATGAAATAAATAAATAAATGCGTAAATAAATAAAAGTACTGTGAAATGTGGGCATAAATAAATAAATGTGTCACGAAATATGTTTTTCGTTGCTAATTTATTTATTTCATTTTGTCCGTAGCATTCCTGCAAACCGTCATGAAATACGGCTTGAAATAAAACTGTCACTTTCACTTGTCAAAGTTTATCGGAAGAAATTACAATGTTGGCGGCCCTTTTAGAACTGAGTATTTGACCCTTGTTTTACGAGTATAAAATCAGTTGCATATTCGCAGTTACTTTTTCAAACAACTGTACAGCTCGGATCAGTGGTAAAGTTGTTCAGTTCAAAATATTAGTTGGAGCTGCTTTGGGCATTCCATGTCAAAGTACCTAAACTAATACAGCCGTTGCAGCTTACCGTATATCAAACTGGCTCATTCGCCTTGTGATCGTCTTCTCCGGTACACCTTATAGATCTGCAATCTGTCGTACTTTTAAACCGCATAACAGAAGGTGTTCTATTGACTCAGCTGGAATGTCAAAGGATGGACGTCCAGAGCAGGGTACTGCATCACCTGAACTGGAGTGTAGTCGAGTCCCTTCCACCAGTTCTTCGATAATTTCAAAAACAGTTTCATCTATATCGGAGTCTAAAAGGGCCGCCAACATTGTAATTTCTTCCGATAAATCTTCAATTCTCTCTCTGAAATACGTAATATCTTCGTATATCGATTCACCAATCAGTAACTAGAGGGCGTGTTAGAGCCCACCCTCTCAACTTTGACGAGTGAAAGTGACAGTTTTATTTCAAGCCGTATTTCACGACGGTTTGCAGGAATGTTACGGACAAAATGAAATAAATAAATAAGCAACGAAAAATATATTTCGTGACACATTTATTTATTTATGCTCTCATTTCATGACATATTTATTTATTAAGGCTCTCATTTCATGACACATTTATTTATTTATGCTCGCATTTCACAGTACTTTTATTTATTTACGCACTTATTTATTTATTTCATTTTGTCCGAAATATTCCTCCATACAGGTTAAGTGCATTGGCGATCCTAAATTGTCCCTAGTGTGTGCTTGGTGTGTGTGTGTGTGTGTGTGTGTGTGTGTGTGTGTTCTGTGGTATCCTAGCACCCTGCCTGGGATTTGTTCCCTGCCTTGCACCCTATGTTGGCTGGGATTGGCTCCATCAGACCCCTGTGACTGTGTAGTTAGGATATAGCGGGTTGGATAATGGATGGATGAATAAAAAAAAAATTTATAAATAAAATAAACAACCTATTTCTTATGAGATATATTTATTATTACTTTTTTATATCAAAATGCTGGTCCAAAAAGTATGGCAAAAATCTTTATATGAGCCAAAAAAAATACAATTTCGCCAGACCCTCCTTAGGCAGTGACATCTGTTAATCTCTGCAGCCTTTGGCAAAGCTTGAGGTGCCTTTGGGTGATGTGCACAGACTCATTTACTTTGTCACTTACTGTCCCAGTTGGTCAGTTTGAACATCCTCTCAAACAAGCAGCATTGTTTCTGCGTTTCTGAATGATCAGTCTAGATAGATTTTTGTACTTCTCTAAAAGATTCTCTACATACTGTAAGAACAATTTGGTTTGCCAGAGGGGTCACCGGACGTATACAGTAGCTGTGACAAAAAGAGCAAAACACATTCTTGTCTCGTTACAGGAAATGACATTTTCTTTACCTACGAGAAAATGAATTGTGTCTTAACAAAGCACTTGATTTTTGAGTTGCATAAGAAAAGAGTGTACGATTTGAAATGCTTCATTTAACTGTGAAGTCAATACCTGGGAAGGGGATGGGAGCCAGCTGGCCTTGGTCAAAAGGATTTAAAAATGTCTTTACTCCAGAGTGCTGTGAACACCTTCAATGTTATCTTTCTAAAATGTTTTATTTTGCTCTCTACTGGACATTCCTTACATTAGTTGGAATTTCCTTTGCCACGTCTAAGGTTCTCATCTTTCTCCTGGATCCACCTTTCTTGTCCATTTGATTTTTTTCTTCCATAATCCACTTTATCAGGACTGTGTCACTGATACGGATGTGAGCAACACTGGAGCACCACAAGGAACAGTTCTGTCTCCTTTTACTCTTTACTCTGTACACTGCTATAAATATAATATAAATATAACACCAGGTCATGTCATTTGGAGAAATTCTCAGATGATTCTGCACTTATGGGGTGCATTGATAAAGGGGATGTGACAGAGGAGAGGGGTCCGGTGGAGAACTTTGGTGCAGAAAGAAGTGTCTACAACTTGACATCAGCAAAACCAAGCAACTGCTTATTGACTTTCACTACACCAAGGAGTTTCATATGTTTGGTCACTATTCAGGGAGTGTGTGTAGAGGTGGTCCTCATCAATGACAGGATGGACTGGTCTCTGAACACAGAGAAACTATATAAGAAAGGGCAGAGCAGACTCTTCTTCCTTAGGAGACTGAGCTCCTTTAATCTAGGAAGTGACATCCTGCACATGTTCTACAATTCTGAGATGGCCAATGGGATTTTCTAAGAGGTGGTGTTCTGGGCTGGTAACATCACTTCAAAAGAGGACCACCGAATCAACAAGCTAAACAGGCAGGCTCAGGTATGGGATGTATTCTGGACTCCCTGGAGGTTGTAGCAAAGGAGAGAATTAAAACAAAACTGAGTGGCATCATGAACAATACTGCACATCCTCTCTCTCTTTCAGGCCTCCAAATTCAACACGTCTTTTTTTGAGGAATTCTCTGACTTAATGTCAATTTTAATTACTAACTATGACACACTCCTAATAGTTGGCGACTTTAATTTTCATATAGATAATCAGTGTGACCTAAAAGTAAAAGAATTTATGAACCTCCTGGACTCTTTTGAGGTCATATGTTAGACTTAGTGACTACTAAAGGACTGAAAGTTGATATAAAGCAGATCACTGATATTGGTGTATCAGACCATTTTCTTCTACTTTTTAATATAGAAATAATGATAAAAACACCATGAGAAGCATATTGTTAAAAAACGCTTCTTTGACTCAGCAGCAGCTTTAAAACTTACAAACATTTTAAGCAATCAGTCCGTTTATAGTGCCAGCTATAATAGCGAGGATAATGTAAATAGTAAGGTGGAAAGATTTAATACTAAAGTGAGAGCTGCTGTTGACATAGTTGCACCTGAAAAGACAGTTAAAAAATCTTCTAGCATTGTTATACCATGGAAGACCCAAAGAGTGTCTGATTTAAAGAGAACATGCCGTAGAGCTGAGCGTAAATGGAGGAAGACTAAACTGACTATCTACTATGAAATATTAAAAGTTAAATTAACAGAATAAAATAACACTGTCCATCTTGAGAGGCGCTGCTATTTCTCTAAGATTATAAATAACAATGCTAGTAATCCCAGAGTCTTATTTTCTACAATTGATCGCCTACTAAACCCAGGTAACTCAAAGGAATGCCTCCTAAGTACTTCCAGTGAAACCTGTGAGGCTATCGCTGTATTTTTCAATCAAAAAATTAATGATATTAGAAATAACATAGTATATCCCTCCAACACTAAGGATCCTCCTAAACCCCAGCATCCTGTTATAAACAAATTAAACTCTTTCACTAGGATAGATTTACCTGATTTACAAAAATAATTCTCAATTAAAACCCTCCACCTGGTCCTTGACCCAATACCAACAAATTATTTCAAAGAAGTATCAGGCGTGCTAATTGATAATGTTCTTGACATAGTAAATTCATCATTAGATACGGGGGTCTTCCCAGACTGTCTTAAGACTGCTGTAGTTAAACCCCTTCTTAAGAAACATAATCTTGACCCCTCAGCTCTTGAAAATTTTAGACCCATCTCTAACCTGCCTTTCTTAAGTAAAGTTCTGGAGAAGGCAGTCATTATGCAGTTAAATGACCACCTCAATAAACATGCTATTCTTGATAAATTTCAGTCGGGTTTTAGAACAAATCACAGCACAGAAACTGCACTCGTTAAAGTAGTAAATGACTTGCGGGTAAATGCAGACAGAGGCCATTTATCTGTTCTCATCCTCTTAGATCTGAGTGCTGCATTTGACACCATTGATCACAACATTCTTAGAAATCGCCTTAGTCAATGGGTGGGCCTCTCTGGCAGTGTCTTAAATTGGTTTGAATCCTACCTGACAGGGAGAAAATTTTTGTTAGTTGTGGTAATTACAACTCAAAGACACATGATATCCGATATGGTGTTCCACAAGGCTCTATCCTGGGTCCGCTGCTCTTCTCAATCTACATGCTTCCGTTAGGTCAGATTATCTCAGGGCACAACGTGAGCTACCACAGCTATGCTGATGACACACAGCTGTACTTATCAATAGCACCTGATGACCCTGATTCTATTGATTCACTAACACAATGTCTGACCTGTATCTCAGAATGGATGAATAGTAACTTTCTCAAGTTAAATAAAGAGAAAACTGAAATCTTGGTGATTGGCAATAATGGATACAATGAGGCTATTAGAAATAAACTGGATACATTAGAATTAAAAGTCAAGACGGAGGTAAAATGTTTAGGGGTAACTGTTGACTGTAATCTGAATTTTAAATCACATGTTAATCAGATCACTAGGACAGCATTTTTTCACTTAAGAAACATAGCAAAAGTTAGACCTCTTATATCACTGAAAGATGCTGAGAAATTAGTTCACGCGTTTGTTTTCAGTCGACTAGATTACTGTAACACACTCCTCTCAGGACTACCCAAAAAAGACATAAATCGTTTGCAACGAGTGCAGAATGCAGCTGCTAGAATCCTAACTAGGAAAAGAAAATCCGAACACATTTCTCCAGTTTTGATGTCACTACACTGGTTACCTGTGTCATTCAGGATTGACTTTAAAATTCTGCTTATGGTTTATAAAGCCTTAAATAATCTCGCCCATCTTATATATCGGAATGTCTGACACCTTATATTCCAAATCGTAACCTCAGATCCTCAAATGAGTGTCTCCTTAGAATTCCAAGAACAAAACTTAAAAGAAGTGGTGAGGCGGCCTTCTGCTGTTATGCACCTAAAATCTGGAATAGCCTGCCAATAGCTAATACAGAAGAGCACTTTAAAACACTGCTGAAAACACATTACTTTAACATGGCCTATTTATAACTTCATTTTTATTTAACCCTGATACTCTGTATGTTCAATTCATCATAATAACTATTCATGGTGGCTCTAAAATCCGTACTGGCACAACACTCAAAAATAAGGCCCAGGTTAGGCATGTAAGCAAAGAAAGGGGCATTAGACTTTGTTTTGCTACTTACTAGCCTGGGGTAGTTCAGACTAGACTATCAGAAGGTCAGATCAGTCATGTCAGTGTTTCCACAGGGTGATGTCCATACAGGAAAAATAGTTATTCCTGCTGTGCCAGGGCAAGACAACTCTCTCTCTCTGAGATCCTAAAGAGACAGATGAAGAGGACAAAAAGGATTTTTCTTTAATCAAAAGGGCTGACTACCTTAAGCCCTTTAAAACGCGACTCTCTGTCTGTCTATTATATAGTGCCTTCACATGTATCTGTTTTTATTAAACAACATGATTTGGATAGGATCTCAGCCCATATGAATAGTTTCTTCCCTGGCCAGCATGCCTTTTTAATGGTACATTTCGTGGTCTGGAGGCCTTTGTCATGAATGGACAGGAGGAGACTGTTTTGGAAGCCATGTCCCTCCCCAGTGTGCTAGGTGTTAATGTTCCTCTATTGTGCATCGCATATAGATAAATACCTGTAGGGCTGCATGGGAGTTGTAGTTTTGGTGTGCAGCTCTGTTGGTGTCCTCGGGTGCTGCTAGGGGGAGCTGCTGAAGGCAGTACTTCCTGGATATAATGTGATGGCAGCAGAAGTACTCCCAGGTCCAGTATAAAGGAATCTGCTCCGCTTCACTGAAGGTGAATTGGAATCCAGTGGAAGAGGACAAAGCTCCCCTGGGAGGAGTGGAGATGAAGAAAGAGAGAAAGAGGAAGAGAATTGTGCTTTGCTGCTACAACAAGAAAGCCTTTTGAAAGGTTATTGTATAAATAAAACATATATTTGCACCTGGGATTTGTGTTTGTGAGATTGGGCCTGTGGTTTGGGGTGCTGCAATGTTTCCACATGGTCACACTATCTATCTATCTATCTATCTATCTATCTATCTATCTATCTATCTATCTATCTATCTATCTATCTATCTATCTATCTATCTATCTATCCATTATATAGTGCCTTTCCTATCTATCTATCTGTTATATAGTGCCTTTCCTATCTATCTATCTATCTATCTATCTATCTATCTATCTATCTATCTATCTATCTATCTATCTATCTATTCATTATATAGTGCCTTTCCTATCTATCTATCTATCTATCTATCTATCTATCTATCTATCTATCTATCTATCTATCTATCTATTCATTATATAGTGCCTTTCCTATCTATCTATCTATCTATCTATCTATCTATCTATCTATCTATCTATCTATCTATCCATTATATAGTGCCTTTCCTATCTATCTATCTATCTATCTATCTATCTATCTATCTATCTATCTATCTATCTATCTATCTATCTATCTATCTATCCATTATATAGTGCCTTTCCTATCTATCTATCTATCTATTCATCATATAGTGCCTTTCCTATCTATCTATCTATCTATCTATCTATCTATCTATCTATCTATCTATCTATCTATCTATCTATCTATCTATCTATCTATCTATCTTATCGTCCCTTTCATATCTTTCTATGTATATGACTTTCTGTTGTGAACATTACTATTCGATGACTTTAAATTGATTATTAGAAGAATTACTTTTGCCGCACTTTTTGCTAATGCATTTTAGGTTTATCTATTCAAAGTAGTATCATGTGAATGCCATAACACCTGCAACAATTAAAATCAGTCTGACCCCAGGCTAGCTCCTGATTCCAAGGTTGTAAAAATAATATGCCTTCAAACGCTTATGTCCAACAGCTGTAGTTGAGCTTTTTCAGGTCACATACCCATGTGCATTAAATATTATGGCCGAGCTGGAATTATTTCTTTATTTTTTTGAAAATCTACTCAGTGGTACAGAATTCTGGTTTTGTTTGATAGCACATTAAATGTCCTGACTTGTACTTCAAGTTTTTTTTTTTTTAAAGGAATTTTTAATCTTTTGAAACATTCAGTCAGTCGTCTGCTACCTGCTCTGCAAAGCAGCAACATATCTCTGGGATGCCTTTATCAAAGCAGGCTTTAACCTTAAAATGCGAAGACTGTTGCGAAGGAATTAGCCACATTTGCATATTATTCAAATGTCATAAAAAGTGCTTATAAGTGCCCAAAGTAAATTATACTTGCCCCAGCATGCCATTGCAAAAGGTCATGGAAAAATCTTGCTGGAAAAGCACATTATTGCCGCACCATCCTTGCTGCTCAGCTCCTCCTGACCCCCCTCAGATGTAGGTTACTTCCCATTATGCAGAGCTGATCCCCACTACTTTACAGGAGGAGACACATTACAGTTACTGACACAGACAGATGACATATTTATTAGCTTGTCAAAGACTCCCCTGTTTGTGGAACACTCACCTAGCTAAACAAAACAATTGCCTTTTCATTGGCTAATTAGGATGGCCCCCATTGAGAGCCTCAGCAAAGTGCTTGATGAGGCATAAAATGATGATTAATTAATTTACTGCTCAGTTGATCATCAAACTGAGAGGTTTATGATTCTCACAGCGGTCAGCACTCTCCATTCAATGTGCAGCAGCATGAACAGTCTTCTCTACAGCCCACTCCTGCCTTTGCTTTGACCTGCAGCTCAGAGTTCTGGGTTAAGAGTAAGAGAATAGTTTTATTGCAGGCTCATGCTGTCCAGCAACCATAACGGTGTTAAAAAAAAAAGTCAAAAGGCTCGGCCTTTGTTAAAAATTCTGTGGTGGGTAATCTTCAAAATCCCTGGTCTGTCTTTGATTACTGTGTAATTGAATGCATGCGTTGATGTTTTCAATTACGCATTTTTTTTTTTTTCCCCATGCATACATCGGCCTTCACAAAGCATACTTTTATGGCTGTATCAGCTCACATAAGCGTATACAAATCAAGTTAAAGGCAATACTTAATGATAAAGTATGTGACATTCTCACTTCACAGAAAATATGGAACAGTGGTTTCCACAATTAAAATTATGAACCATATTAAGCGGGCCTGATAAAGGAAGGAAGAATCTCTGGTGTGAGACAATGGGCTAACAATTCAGTCCGTCATGTTATACATACAGCACATCGTGACCTCATCGGCTGACTCCCTGCTCACAATTCCACTTACTTTTAGCCATATCTTTTGTTTATATGCGTTATTAATTATGCTGTACTTTGTTTTGGCAGTTTATTCCTAGTATACTCTTATAAGGGCGGCATGGTGGCACAGTGGTAGTGCTGCTGTCTCACATTTAGTAGACCTGCGTTTGCTTCCCAGGTCCTCCCTGCGTGGAGTTTGCATGTTCTCCCCGTGTCTGCGTGGCTTTCCTCCTGGTGCTCTGGTTTCCTCCCACAGTCCAAAGACATGCAGGTTAGGTGCATCGGCGATTCGAAATTGTCTCGGGTGTGTGTCTGTGTGTGTGTGTCTGTGCCCTGCGGTGGGCTAGCGCCCTCCCAGGATTTGTTTCCTGCCTTGTGCCTTGTGTTGGCTGGGATTGGCTCCAGGTGACCCTGTAGTTAGGATATAGTGGGTTGGATAATGGATGGATGGATGGATACTGTTATATGTGTACTTTCACTTTCACTTCTAAAAATTCCCTGCTGCTTCATCTTTTTTACTTACAGCAGCCATTGTAATGCCAACAATTGTCAACAACTGAATGTTGGATAATTTGCTGCCTGCCTTCAAATGATTCATTTTCTTTTGGGCTCTTTGTGCAGAATAGAAGGGACTGCTGACCATTTGAATGTGCACCTTAAATGATAACGGAGTGACATAAATAATGCATAAGATATTTGTTTTTAAGCATTTTACATCCATTTTCTGACACTGTTTCTTCAGGTACAGGCCTGTATAGAACCTTAGTCTTTCATGGTAGCTTTGGGTATAAGGCAGAATGCCAACTCTGGACCACATCATGCACTGCACTCCATGGAATGAAGTACAACCAAGTTTAATGATGCTCAATTTATGGCGATACAGTGACAATCAGTCAAATATTTGGGGGTCCCCCTTAAAGATTTCTGAAAAGGTGGCAGTACTCACTGGTACTCTAAGAAAAGGTGCTGGTACAGTGAATGAGTCTAACATCTGCATATCACAGAACAGGGCTGGAGGGGAATTGTCCCTTGTGAAGATTAACAAAGAGGTGCTAGTACAACATGTACAACAAAAAAGAGGTGCCAATACTCCATGATGAAATTTTAAAGAGATGCTTTGTACTTTGGAGAAGCCCCCTTGGCAGCAGTTACATAACTGAGTCTTCTTGCAAATAGTCTCTACAAGGTTTACATACCAGGGGCCTCATGTATAAACGATGCGTACGCACAGAAATGTTGCGTAAGAACTTTTCCACGTTCAAATCGCGATGTATAAAACCTACACTTGGAGTAAAGCCACGCACTTTTACACGGTACCTCATGCCTTGTCGTACTCAAGTTCTGCGCTCAGTTTTGCAGACTAGTGGCACCCAGCGTCAAAGCAATGCTACTGTTCCTGTGTGGTTACACCTTATTTTACTGACGCGGCTTTATAAATACACTGAAACTAACCGCATATTGTTTATTAGTGTAATGCATCTGATTGTAATTAACTCGTAACAATATAATGATTCAGGGAACAGCCATAGTATTCCAAATACCATAACTGCTTTAGCTTTGTTACTCTCACTGCACCTTCTTTTTCTTCTTCTTCTTCTTTCAGCTCCTTCCGTTAGGAGTTGCCACAGCAGATCATCTTTTTCCATATTGCTCTCACTGCACCACTCGGAGTATTTATATCACTGTATCTGAGTGTGAATCACAGCAGCAGCTGATCGGAAAGAGAATTATCGGTATACAGCTTCATGGACACGCTGTCTCAGCCACTGCAAAACGTTTTAAAGCCTTTCCTGTACGGACCTCGCGGTTCAGAAACAGTTTCATCCCAAGAACTATAAACACACTCAATCAAGCGCTCCTTGTAGAACTGTCTGTACTTATAAGTACAATCACCTCACTGTAAACTTGCACTACAGTTATAATATCGCACAACCTGAGCCACTTTATAAAGCACGTATTTACATATGATGACGATATCATTTTTAAGATGAAATGCAGCAAAATATGTTTATTATATTATACAAGTAAAACTTTTAACTTCATTTAAGTAATCTACTGTATATTCTTCACTGGGATTGGCGTGAAGGATAGAATAATTAAACATGTACTACGAAGATATTTCAATGTTCCTTAAACGTCTGAAGAATCGGCGCTCTAAGCTTACAGATGGCTTAACGTCTATTACAGAGCTGATTGTGTGGCGATCGGTTACTTGGGGAAAGAAAAGCACTGACTGCAGTGACGGCTACGCCAATATATATTGAATATAAAACAGAAAGAGAAAATAACAACACAGCTAAAAATCCAGTGGCAAATTTCGACAAAAGTTAAATGCTTGTGTCATGAGCACGAGGTGGCTATGCAGTATCCGCAACGGATGTAGCCATCCACCGTGCATAAGATACCATATTGACATTGGCGGGCGAAGGGGCAACCAATTCATTTTCTGCCCAGGGCCGCCACAAGCCTAGAGCCGCCCATGAGTACTGCTGCAATAAATAATTTCATCGAAGGTCGCACACAATCACTGCGCCGTGAAACTCATGTTTAATAACGTGCTTTAACTCCTATCATCATAAAAATGATATCATGTATACATCTCAGTATTTTAGTTATTCAGAGAGCTGTAATATCACGAATGTAATGGATTCTGTGTCCAGTCGGAGGAAGAGAGCCGGTTTAAGAAGCAAGTAGTGATTCACACACAGAGCACAAAGAAGATCACATACAAAACAAAGCATTTAACGTGTTACTTTAATTACGATGTGATTTGAGAAGCTGGTTGATTAAATGATTTTAAGATGAAGTTTATGATGTTCTACTTTAATGACAAAATAAACTACATGATTAAAGTGGAAATGTCGAAATTGAAGTTGACATTTTATGCTTTTTTCCCCACTGTGTGCTTTTTTTTCTCTGTATTCTAATAAGCTTTCATATGACGCTCAGACGGTGGGCTACAATTCGCCTTTTTAACGGTGACTGATATCTGAGCTTTCAAGTTTCTCCAACACGCTATGTCACTCGATCAACTTCCTTTTGTTGATTACACCACGGTTTATTTGAACAAATAGTATGTTTTTCCTTTGCCTCCACTTGGTATTCGCTGAAATTCTTATATTTTCCCCCATGCTTTTCCCATTGTGTTTTCACAGAAGGCTGAGCTTAAGGGCGATTTATATTGATTTGCATATTCAAAGAGGCGTAATTCTGGGAGGATTTGGGGCGTTACATAATGTGCGTGCACGAGCGTTAGTTTTCACGCTGATTGGGATTTATGTAGCGGAAGAACGTGGAAGTTGGAGTACGCACAGATTCCTGCATCTGGATTTTTCTGTGCGTCAGCACATTTCGGCTTTTGTGCTTACGCCATGTTTTAGTGCGAATTCTACTCACAGCATTATACATGAGGCCCCTGGATATGGGCAGTTGATCCCATTTTTCCTGGCTGATCTTCTTAAGGTCTGGTAGATTGGATGGGATGCGTCTGTAAACTGCCATCTTCAGGTCTCTCCACAGATGTACTATGCAGTTTAAGTCTTAGCCACTGAATGAAAATTAAGGCTTGTCCTGAAGCCATTCCAATGTTAATAATAATAATAATAATAATAATAATAATTATTATTATTATTATATACATATATATGTACTGTATATATATACACTGTGTATATATATATATATATATATATATATATATATATATATATATATACTGTATATGTGTATATATATATATGTATATATATATATATAGTGTTGTCTTGGCTGTTTGCTTCAGGTCATTGCCATGCTGAAAGTGAACTGTCACAACAATCTATGGTGTTGGTCACTTGGGAGCAAATTTTCTTCAAGGACCTCTCTGTATTTGTCTGCATTCATCATTCCCTCAATTCAGACCAGTCTCCCCGTTCCTGCTACTGAGAATCACCCCTAGAGCATGATGATGCCACCACTGGGATGGTATGAGCAGTGGCTGGTCTTCACCAGACTTAGTGATTGGAGTTCTACCCAAAAAGTTCCATTTTTTTCTCATCAGACCAGAGAATCTTTTTAGTCACGCTATCAGAGTCATTTAAATTCAAATGTCATATGCCTTTCATTCCACTGTATCAACCTGTCTATTAGTTAGTCTATTTTAAAGTCCCTTTCTTAAGTCAGTAGATGGATTGGAAGACCATGGGGGGGTCATGAGGTCACTGTAAAGGTGTGTTTGGCGCTCCCAATATCTATGCAAAAGGACGACGGTCCAAGTCTTTAGATTCCTGGTGCTTCCTGTCTTGATATATTTTTGTGAGACATGGACGCTATCCAGTGACCTGAGACGAAGACTGGACTCCTTTGGTACTGTGTCTCTCCGGAAAATCCTTGGGTACTGTTGGTTTGACTTTGTGTTGAATAAGCGGTTGGTCATGGAGTCCCGCATGAGGCACATTACCTGCATTGTGAGGAAGCATCAGTTACAGCACTATGGCCATGTGGCACATTTCCCAGAGGGTGATCGAGCTCGCTGGACCCTCATTGTTGGGGACCCGAGTGGCTGGACCAGGCCAAGGGGTCGTCCACGTAACACCTGGCTGTGGCAGATAGAAGGTCATTTCTAGATGGTGGGACTGGACCGCGTGTCTGCCTGGGGGGTTGCCAACCAGGATCCCGAGCTATTTTTGTCATGTGGTATATGCGGCAACGCACAGTACCAGTGCACGCTCCCCAACTTGACTTGACTTGGTATTGCAAACTTAATGACAATATGAAGGTGGACAACAGGCTTTTTCAAAAACACAAGACTATACCCTGGTTAAAAAAATATAGCAGATTTATTGTCACACATGATGCACCCCTGGACCGCCGAAGCTACTTGACAATATTGCAACATATGAAAGGTATGCAGGTATTCACGGGACAATTGCATTTCATTTTCATCTATCACTTTTCAGGAGGCATACAGCACTTTTTCAATAAGCTGTAAGGGTAACAACAAAATTTGTCCATGTCTGCAGAAAAGGAAGATTGATGGCTTTCCACCTCTTCCTTCCAGGACTCCTCATAACCAGAAGAGCTGCCATATTAGATAGTCACCATGACGGGATGCAAGTCTGAGGAGGACTCGTCTTTTTTTTTTTTTGTTCTTTATTTTGCCTTTTTACAACTTCTCGTATTAGGAATTTGTTAGTTTTTGCATACCCCTTGGGGTCAGAGCACAGGGTCAGCCATTGTACAGCACCCCTGGAGAAATTAAAGGTTAAGGGCCTTGCTCAAGGGCCCAGCAGAGTAGGATCTCTTTTGTCAGTGACTGGGAATCGAACCAGCAACCTTCAGGATACCAGCGCAGGTCCTTAGCCTCAAAGCTACCACTCCATCTTAGGTGTACAATGCATTTTTTTTTCTATTTTCATTTACTTAATGATACTGGGTATCCATAAAACAATGACATTGTAACACAAGACAAAGACAATGTGTTTACTACAATTTGTTCATATGTGTTATTTAGGGAAACATGTTAGATAGTTTACATTAAAAAATTAAGAATAATGAAGGGTCACCACTTAAACAAAATAGATAAAACTGGGTCCAAATGCCACAAAACCTACAAACCACTGACATTGCATATAGTGCCATATATAGAGTGGGCAAATAAAACTCCCGAGAGCAGCAAATGAGTGAGTTTATTTACGAGCCCCCTCAGTGCCATCCTGCCACTTCTCTTTCTTCTTCTCTGCTCGCCTCTTTTCCTTTCTCAAGCAGACGCCAGTAAAACACAAAAGGAATAAAAACAGAGCAATTGATTAACACTGTCTTTCTATCCACCCAAGAATATGCTAGATAATATTACACTGTAAACCTAGGGCAAAGTTATCTAAATTATATAAATATAACCATTTAATACCATTTGCACTCTTACACATGTATAACAACATTGTATAAACACTGTATTGGAAAAGTCAGAAATAAATCTGAAGAGTCAATTTGGAATCAAATTTTAAAGCCCAGGAGAAGTTGGAAGGATGAAATTAGTAGGCAAGTGGGAGCAGAATGGTTGTAAAAAGATTAAACAGATTAAGATCGAGATTCAGAGGCTTCAGTAGGCCTTTACTCTGAAATGGACTTGATAACATCAGCAAAAACATCTGAGGATTAGAGTTTCATCACCAGTTTTTTCATTCATGATGGTTTTATTTTATCTAGAAAGTGGATCGATTAAAACCACATTGAATCTAAGTGTGAATTATTTAGGCATATAATTGGTTATAAAGGTGCAGTTAAACTAAGCATATGGAAAAAAAAAGATTTTTCTCAAAGTCTTCTGTAGAACACTGGAAGAAGAGGGATACACTTGATAAAGTAAAGTGTAAAAAGTGTGGCCACATTGGGAAGGATGCCATTTTCAAGGTCAGATTCCATTTTCTCAAGAAATGAAATGTAGAAGTTGAAGTACAGATTCAAATTCATACAAAAAACACTTGAATTTAAAAAGGAAACAAGCCAACATTCTTTTATTGGTGGTGCACTGAGTATCATTACTGCCCCAGCATCCCAATCTTTGAGCATGTGGATTTTGAACGTTGTTCATTTTTCAGAGGTTCTGGTTTCAAATACAGCTCCTTGAGGCTGAATTTTGTCTCCATTAATATTTACACTGTACACAAGTGACATGAGACAGAACAAAGACCATTGTTCAGTTATCAAGTATGCTGATGTCACCCCGCTAAAAGGACGTATATCTGCAGAAAATCGGCAAATGGTCTAAACTTTGATTTTTCTGAAATTCTCACATGTAAAGAAGTGGATAACATCCCAGCCGTTACAAGGACTACTAAAGAAGTAATGAGTGATTTGGAAATTGTGGAGGGAGAAATACCTGTTAGATAGATAGATAGATAGATAGATAGATAGATAGATAGATAGATAGATAGATAGATAGATAGATAGATTTTAGTATCATAGATAGATAGATAGATAGATAGATAGATAGATAGATAGATAGATAGATTAATTCATGCATTTATTTCTAGTAGGATTGACTACTGCAATGTGGTGTTCACTGGATGTTCAAACTGTTCTTTATTCAGCCTCCAGTTAATCCAAAATGTGGCTGCAAGAATTAACACAAGAACAAGAAAATATGAACACATAACTCCAGTTCTTAAATCCTTACACTGGCTCCCGGTTAAGTTTAGGGCAGATTTAAAAATCCTCCTTTTAACATATAAAGCATTAAATGGCCAAGGTCCGGCTTGCTTGTCTGAACTTATCATGACTTACAAACCTGAGCGCACATTAAGATCTCAAGATGCCAGTCTGCTTAGGATTCCAAGGTTTAATAAAATAACAGTGGGAGGTCGAGCTTTTAGTTACAGGGCCCCTAAACTGTGGACTGGTCTGCCTGCTACTATAAGAGATGCCCCTTCGGTCTCAGCTTTTAAATCCCAACTGAAGACTCACTACTTCAGTTTAGCACACCCTGACTAGAGCTGCTGATTAACTGTACAGACTGCATCTCTGTTGTCAGTCATTAGCACTAAAACACAAGTAACATGATAGTTATAATTTGATACTAACCCTCACCTATTCTGTTTCTGTTCTCGGTACTCAAATGTGGCACTTGGTGCCATGGCCCACCTGCCAAGTTGTTGCGCCTGCTTATAGTAAAGTCATCCCTGATGGAGGATCACTGGAATCATGGGAAAGAGAGGTCCTTTCATTGGATTGGCTGGCCCAGCACTGTTTCAGCTATGGAATGGCCAAATGGGGGAGGCAGCTTGATGGCTGAGGTCTCCAGGGCTCTAAACAAATCCAAATCATATTATGTGATGTCATTCATTGTCAAATTCTGCTACATACTTTTAAATTTTTTATTTTTATACTGTATTGAGGATTTGTTCTGTTCTGTGTATTGTATTGTATTGTATTGACACCCTTCTTTTTGACGCCCATTGCACGCCCAACCTACCTGGAAAGGGGTCTCTCTTTGAACTGCCTTTCCCGAGGTTTCTTCAATTTTTTTCCCTTCTGGGGTTTTTTTGGGAGTTGTTCCTTGTCTTCCTAGAGAGTCAAGGCTGGGGGGCTGTCAAGAGGCAGGGCCTGTTAAAGCCCATTGCGGCACTCCTTGTGTGATTTTTCGGCTATATAAAAATAAATTGTATTGTATTGTATAGATAGATAGATAGAAATTACTTTTTTGATGCTTTGGCAAACTTGTGGCCAACCGTTCATCATAAAAGCTTCTTTTTCTTTGCTTTCAATAGAACACGGTAAAAAATATTAAGATTATGCAAAAAGTACAATCCATCACAATAAATGAACAAGTGTTTTTTGTTGTTATATTATTAATGGGTATCTGAGTGTTTATTAGAGTGTGATTATTTAAACATGTTTTTCCGGACTAGATAGATAGATAGATAGATAGATAGATAGACTTTAGTATAGTAGGCAGGATTAGATAGATAGATAGATAGATAGATAGATAGATAGATAGATAGATAGATAGATAGATGCTCTTTAAATCCAGAACTAACAAATAACAAGGACCAGATAAGTTTAACATTGTTCATGAGTATTGATATAAATCCATGACGCATATTTTTAGATACTCACTGTGCACTGGGAAATTCCTAAGGACTGGGAAATGGCAAATATTATTCCATTACAATAAAAAGGGAGATTGGGCAGATCAAAGTAACTATGGGCCATTAAGCATAATGTGCATCAGGTATAAATTAATGGAAGGAATTATTGAGGAAAAGATTGAGCAGTAAATGGCAAGTACAGGTGTTTTAGGAAACAGCATGGGTTCAGCATGGGGAGATTGTGTTTTACTAACATGTTGGAATTCTATGTGAAAGAAATAAAAGGATACCATCACAGTGGCCCATATGACATTATATGTCTTGAATGTCAGGAAGCTTTTGATAAGGCCCTGCATGAGATGATGAGCATTAAACTAAAAGAGATGGGAGTTCAGGGTGTTGTGTGCAGATGGGTGCAAAATTGGCCCAGGAAACAGAGGGTGATGGTACAAGGAACCTTATCAGAATTGTGAGATGTTAAGAGTGTTGTCCCTCAGGGGTCAGTGCTGGGGCCGTTGCTGTTTTTAATAGATATAAATGATTTGGATAGGAATATAAATAACAAGCTGGTTAAGCATACAGATGATCTCAAGATAAGTGAATTGCCATATAATTGAAATCTGTTGGGTCATTACAGAAAGACTTGGACAGCATACAGGCTTGAGCTGATTTGTGGCAGATGAAATTTAATGTAAGGAAATGTAACCTATGGAATGTAGGAAGTAAAAGTGTAAGATCTGAATACATAATGCGTGGTCTCCCATATGAGAAGGACCTAGTAGTTGTAGTGGACTAATCACTATAAGCGTCCAGAAAGTGATCAGAAGCCATTAAAAAGGCTTACAGAATTTCAGGTTTTACAGCGCCCTGATGTGTGGCGTACAAGTCAATGGAGGCTAAGCTGAAGTTTTATGACGCACTGGTGAGGCCTCATCTGGAGTCCTGTGTGCAATTTTGGTCTTCATTATACAAAAAGCACATAGCAGTGCTAGAAAAAGTCCAGAGAAAAGTGACTAGGCTGATGCCAGGACTGCAGGGGATGTATTATAAAGTAAGACTGAAATAGTTGAACCTTTTCAGCTTAAGTGCCTTGAGCATGGGAAAGGTGCTATATAAATAAAATGCATTATTATTATTATTATTATTATTATTATTATTATTATTATTATTATTATTATACAAACTGAGATATGGATGTGACATATTTGGAATTCTTTCAATTATGCAATGAATTACTACAGTGGATCAAGGCTGTAACTATAAAATGCGTATATAAAGCACCTTAAATGAAATGATACTGTTTCAGAATTTATTAAAAAAAAATATTCTCCCCAGAAAACTGCAATCTAAATGAACGTAGTTCTGTTTATCCAACTGTTGCTATCACTTTTTGCCCCAGCATGTGATAAGCATCTTTTGATATGAAGACCACCATTTGATCGTATCCTCACTATAATTCAAACTCAAATTTTTGAAATTTTCATACCCTTGTTGTGCTACCTGCAGCTGTTGTTAATTCCTAGCCAGGGAAAGTTTATTAATTCACTAAAGATCTTCATGACATGTAATCAAGTACTGTCTCGAGGCAGGTTTACCTGTCTTTGTAAAGACAGATTACCGAGAGATAAAAATCAAAGAAGCACCTGGACTCAAACAGGCAGTTTCTTCATTTCAACTTGTTTATTTCAAATATGTCATTCAGATTGATTGTTTGATAAATACACAGTTTTATTTAAAGCTGTTGTAATATTTTATTTCAATTTTGATATACAAAATATAAATACATATATTGTTTAGTGCCAAACATAAACCACATGTAGGAGATACAATTTGCAGCTATACTAAAGTGGTAATTAAAACTCGCGCACACTTTTCTGCTAAAAGTGACTATGGAAGTCAAACTATACTCTACTGCTTGCTCATTCTTACTGAGACCCAGGAACAATACAAAGAGGTAGACACTTCTTATTCTTCTTTCTCTTCCTCTTCATGTTTTCCCACTTCTATGTGAGGTTGATGTGCTTGGTTAACCTTCCCCAAACAGCTCAGCCTTGCACCTCCTCACCAGTCAGGCCCTTTTTCCTTCAGATCTTTTTTTACTTTATTCATCCACCTCTAATTTGGCCTCCCTCATTTTGTCTTCCCCTGTACTTCCATTCCCACCACTCTTTTGCCCACATGTTCATTGTCTCTGCTCATCACAGGTCCATACCACTTCAATCTACTTTCTTGTACTATCTTAGATATCTCTAATACTTTTCTTGTACCTCTGATTGTCTCATTTCTTATTTTGTCCTTTTTTTTGTAACTCCACACATCCACCTCAACATTCTCATTTCTGCCACATCTAATGTCTTCTTCTTTACTGCCTATTTCTGACTTCCATACATCATTGTTGGTCTTACCACTTGTCTTTAAAAGCTTACCTTTAACCTTCACCTTAATTCTTCGATCACACAATACTCTTGATACCTTCTTCCAATTGTTCCATCCACATTGCATTCTGTGTATTATCACTGTATCTAATCTTCCATCTTGAGTTACCACTGATCTTAGATATTTAAACTTCTTCACTTTTTTTAGCTCTCCTCTCTGAATCCTGGCCATTATTAAACATCAAATATTCCATCTTCTTCTCATTTATCTTCAACCTTCTATCTCCCAAAGCCTTTCTTTATAAAGCCTGCGCCATCACCACCTACTCAAAGCATCATGATGCTCCAACATTGATGGACGGAAAGCCAGAAGTCTAAGTGACCATCATCATCAGGTCCTTCCATAAAAACCCTAAATACAAAGAGGACTGTTTCATTTATGTTAGGTAGAATGCCCAGAGGGGACTGGGCAGTCTAATGGTCTGGAATCCCTACAGATTTTATTTTTTTTCTCCAGCCGTCTGGAGTTTTTTTTTGTTTTGTTTTTTCTGTCCACCCTGGCCATTGGACCTTACTTACAGTGGGATGCAAAAGTTTGGGCAACCTTGTTAATAGTCATTATTTTCCTGTATAAATCGTTGGTTGTTATGATAAAAAAGTCAGTTAAATATATCATATAGGAGACACACACAGTGATATTTGAGAAGTGAAATGAAGTTTATTGGATTTACAGAAAGTGTGCAATAATTGTTCGCACAGCAGGTGAGTGGAGGTGGCGGTTGCAGTGTGACACAAAATGGTTTATACCTCTTATCATCATAAGTGGTGGTCCTCCCAGGCAAATGCTGTTGTAGGTGCATCAGCTACACAAACGTGTTCAGCACTACGATCAGCTGGGGACTGATCAGATGATGCTGGTACCTCACTTTCGTTTTTGATATCCATCTCCAGATCACTTGCATGAAACTCGGAGTCCAACAAGTCAGAGTCCTGTTCAACGAAATTACGTTAAACGTCCATGGAGTATTTTGCTCTGCACATTTGCTTTGGTCACTCGCCTGATTTCTACGCCATTTTAGAGGTTGTTTGCTCTTCGCTACTCACACACATGTAGTGAATCGAGGTTCAATCAACAAAGCTATGTAACTTTCATTCTAGCAAAGAGAGTCGACCTAAAATGTAACAATGAGTTTTCTTGCAGTTTACCGTCCTCTACTCCTGAATTTTAACAAAAGTCGACATCAGCCCTGAAAGAGTTAATTGGCACCCATTCCCCCCAACCCCATCAACTTCGATCCTCTGTAAATTGTATTTTCTTTTCTGACCGTACCATTGCCCTCTCCTCTTCAGTTACAAATCTGGGTGTCAAGTTAGACTCCCATCTGTCATTTGATACACATGTCCATCACCTCTGTAAAATAGCATTCCTTCATCTCCAAAATATAGCCAAACTCCGTCCCTGCCTCTCCTTCTGTGATGCTGAAAAGCAGGCTCATGCCTTTGTCTCCTCCAGGCTGGACTATTGTAATGCACTCCTCATCGCGATACCCAATAAGAGCCTTCAAAAGCTCCAACAAATTCAAAATAGTGCTGCAAGGATCCTAATGAGGGTGCAGAAATATGAACACATTTCACCAATCCTTCGGTCACTTCATTGGCTCCCTATTCACCTCCGTATTGAATACAAACTCTGCTTACTCACCAGTGTATCCATGGGAAAGCTCCACAATATCTTAAGGAACTCCTTATACTACAATCCACGACAAGAAACCTCCGCTTTGCAAATACCCACCGCCTTCACCCCCCTGTCACCAAACTTCATACATGGGTGGCCGAGCCTTTGCGGTGGCTGCTCCACAGCTCTGGAATGGCCTACCAGAGAGTCTGAGAACACTTTTCTATTTAGGATAGCTTATTAACAAGAATGCTACAAATTATTGTTGTTTCATCTCTGTTTTTAACTTGTTTTGCCTTTGTTTAAACTTTTTATGTAGCACTTTGAGATTTACTACAAAGGTGCCCTATATATAAAATACATTATTATTATTATTATTATTATTATTATTAAAAAAACTGGTTCTCTAATGGATCCTTATGGTTCTTTACTGGGTTGTGTGGTTCCTTGTAGAACTGCTGTTTGACAAAAGCACCGTTTCCTTCTGGTATAGGTTCTTTGCATATGAAGTTGGTTCTTTAGGCTTTAAAAATTCTTCTAATATGTAGAGAGAAAAACTGAACTTGTTCAGGACACGAACAGATTAAGAAAACCTGGTTGAGTTGCTGTATGCAGACTCCTCTTAAAATCAGGAGCCATTGGTATTTCACAAAACGTTGGCCATCTATTCATGGTTATTTGCTGCATGGAGACTGTTAAAGATCTAAATAGAAAAAGGCTCTTTTTGGAACCTTCATGTCGGTGGGTCTTTTGGGGACCAAAAATGGTTCTCCTATGGCATCACTCTGCAGAACCACTCTGGCACCTTTATCTACTAAGAACTATCTGGAAAACCTTGACAAATGCAGCTACAGCATAATTTATTTAAAAAATACAAATGCCTCTAATACACTTTTATCACCATGTATCTACTAGGCTCCATCTACCGTGGGTATCCCCAGTGTGTACCAATAACGGGAGTTTATAAACTCATCAAATGCCATTACTTCTCCTTGGTTTCACACCCTGGGGATATAACCAAGTGTCTTTTCTTCCCGTAGCAGCAGTGTAATTCTGGTATTTAACTCCTAGCGTATAATGGCAGGCCACCCACTTCAGTGGTTCCAGCTGGGCTCGTTTTTGTTTCTTCCTTTTTGTATGCAAATTTCCACCATTCTCGTGTTCTTCCTTATCAATTAATCTTCTAACAACATTTAACTTGCTTATACCTTCACCTTTATCAAAACATTTGTTCCATCCACTTCTCTCCCATCATCTTCATTCATCAACCCCCCCCCCAGAAAAAGAGTCTTTTATCATACAATTCCAGCTTTACTGTAATTTACTTTTTCTGTTCTTCTTCCCTGTGACTTCCACAGTCAGATCTTCACTCTTCTTTTGTTATTGCTTCTCCAGAAATCGGTCTATACATCTGTCAGCATCTTCTATCTTTTCGCAAACATCCCTAATTTTATTTTCCCTGAAAATTTTCTAAACACAAAATCCAGCCAGCTTTCCTATACTTTCTTAGATATCTCTCCTGCATTGTTTGTACCTCTGATTATCTCAATTCTTGTTCTGTTGGTTTTTGTAACTCCACACATCCATCTCAACTTTCTCATTTCTGCCACATTCAACTTCTCCTGCTCTCCCTTTACTGCCCATGTCTCAGCTCCTTACATCATTGCTGGTCTTACCAATCTGCTTTTAGTTTCTGAGTAACCCTCTGAGCAGAGGGTGCAGACCTTTTAATATCTGGGAGTGCAGCTGGATGACAAATTGGACTGGACTGCCAATACTGATGCTCTATGTAAGAAAGGTCAAAGCAGACTATACTTTCTGAGAAGGTTGGCATCCTTCAACATCTGCAGTAAGATGCTGCAGATGTTCTACCAGACGGTTGTGGCGAGTGCCCTCTTCTACGCGGTGGTGTGCTGGGGTGGCAGCATAAAGATGAAAGACGCCTCACGCCTGGACAAACTTGTTAAGAAGGCAGGCCCAATTGTAGGAGTTTAGTTGGACAGTTTAACATCTGTGGCAGAGCGACGGGCACTAAGCAAACTCCTGTCAATCATGAAGAATCCACTGCATCCACTTAACAGTGTCATCTCCAGACAGAGGAGCAGCTTCAGCAACAGACTGCTGCTACCGTCCTGCTCCACTGACAGACTGAGGAGATCGTTCCTCCCCCACACTATGCGACTCTTCAATTCCACCCGGGGGAGTAAATGCGAACATTAATTTTATTTAAATTTTTTTTCATTTTTATTACTATTTAATTTAATTTTGTTTCTTTGTATCAGTATACTGCTGCTGGATTATGTGAATTTCCCCTTGGGATTAATAAAGTATCTATCTATCTATCTATCTATCTATCTATCTATCTATCTATCTATCTATCTATCTATCTATCTAAATTTCTGTCCATCGCCAAGCTTATTTTCTTAAATTTTGCCAGCGACTCCTTTATGTCTACATATATAATTCTGTATGCTATAATATCAATCAGAAAATGTTCCTTTTTATTCCTAAATATGAGGCAGTGGGTTTACTTGAAGTTTGTTATCCCCTGCAATGAAAAACTTTTTTCTTATCTTCTCTTTTCTTTTGCTTCAATCCATTATTTGCTTACATTCATTTTATCAGTATACAGTGTTTTTTGACTGATGTCTTTTTTTAGTTCTGAATTGTAATATTTGTTTAATTTCTGCCTTCATGTCATTTTTGACATTTACATTGTGTCACACGCGTGCACATAGGAGATTCTAGTGGTTGGAATTATACCTCCACACCAGGGGTTGGCACTGTGTTTTAATGTCTTTCTCGCTTCCTCCCTCTGCAGGTTGGATGATTGACAGCTAGGACATTGCTGACATCACTTCCGGTATTCATCCACGTGGACCAGCCTCTTCCTACTGAGAGGACTGAAAACCAGAAGCTCCGCCATCTTTGCCAGTTCCATTCTGAACTCTTGTCTGAAAAATCCTTTTCACTGCTTGAAGTATACGGGTTGCTGGGTTGGACCCTAAATCTTTTTCATTTTCTTGTTATTCTCTTATGAGTGAATTAATAAAGTATTCACGCCCCTTCACTTTCAGCACCCTTAACTGTGTTGTAGCTTTATTTTTAAATGGACACATTTATTATTTTGCCCATTAATCTACACTCAATAGCCAGAGGCAGCTCTAGGCATGGGCCAAGTAGGCACTGACCTAGTGGTGCTATGCCCTTGAGGGAGGTTACCAAAATGTCATTTCATGTGCTATTGCGATGGCAAACGATCTCCAAGGGGCAGTGCTCATTGGTTAAATAAACGAGAGCAACAGTACAGATCTCTAACAGGGACTTCCGTCAACAACCCAGCTTGATGATTACTTATGTGGATACTAGTGGGCTGCTCTCCAAGGTTGAACCTGCTCATCAACTTCATATGCTACTAAGGGGGGCACTGATCTCCAAGGTGAACATTTCACTCCTCATTCCTTGATTTCAGTTACGTATCTGACCGTGCAGATCTAAAAAGGGTGACTCTCTGTTAGATGTCTCTGTTTGGGCACTTGCAACCAGTTCTGCCTAGGTGGCACAATGTACCTTTGAGCCAGCCCTGTCAATAACCCATGATGACAAAGTGAAAACAGGGTCTTAGAAAGGTTTGCAAATTTACTAAAAATCAAAAACTAAAATCTCTCACTTATTAAAGTATTCAGACCCTTAATTCAATAATTTACAGAAGCCCTTTTCGTAGAAATTCCAGCTCTGAGTCTTCATGGTAAGTCTTTACAAAGCTTTGCACACCTGGGTTCGGGCAGTTTATCCCTTTTTCTTGATTGATCCTCTTAAGCTCCATTAGATTGGATGGGAAGCCTCTGAGAACTGTCATCTTCAGGTCTCTCCACAGACGTTCTGTGGACTTGAAGCTTGGGCTTTGACTGGGTCATTCACGCAGTCACAGACCTGACCCAAAGCCACTCCAGTGTTGTCTTGATTGTATGCTTCAGGTCATTGCCTGTGCTGAAAGGTGAACAGTCACCCAAGTCTAAGGTTACATGCATTCTGGAGCAGATTTTCTTCAATGGCTGCTCTGTATTTCGCTGCATTCAATCTTTCCTTAATTCTGATCAGTCTTCCTGTCCCAGTTACTAATGGGCGCCACATAGCATGATGCCACCTTTGCTGTATCGATGGTATTAGGCAGGTGATGAGCAGTGACTGGTCTTTACCAGGTATAGTGCTTGCAGTTCTGCCCAAAGAGTTCATATTTTATCTTAGCAGACCAGAGAATCTTTTTCCTCATGCTTGCAGTCCTAAATGTCATTTGGCAAGCATTTAATGAAGACTGACTTCTGTCTAGCCGCTCTGCCATAATCACCTGATGGAGTGTTGCTGAGATGGCTGTCCTCTCATCTCATTAGAAGACTTCAGAACCTCTGTTTGATTTAACCATTGGGGTCTTTGTCACCATCTCAGCCATGGCCTTTCTTTCCTCGTTACCTTGTCTGGCTGGACAGCCAACTCTAGGAAGAGTCCTAACTTCTTCCATTTCATAATTAATGAGGCCACTGTGCTCCCGAGAATACTAAACGTTTTAGAAATGGTTTTATTACTTTGCCCTGATCGATGCTTCACCACAATTTGATTGTAGAAGTCTACAGACAGTTCCTTGAACGTTATGACTTGGTATGTATCCTGACATGCAGTGTGAATTGTGGGACCTTCTATCTAAATGATGTCCAATCAAAACAGTTTGCCACAGGTGGACTCCAATCAATTTCAAGACACATCTCAAGAGGAATTAAAGCAAACACGATGCACTAGAGCGCAATCTGGAGTGCCACAGCAAAGGGTTTGAATACTTAACATGAATGAAAAGTTTGAGTTTTTGATTTTTAATACATTTCTAAACTTTTCTGAAACGTTGTTTTCACTTTGTCATTATGGGTTATTGAGTAATTGAGTACTATGGGTTAGTGAGTTGCTAAGTTCTAGCTCCGCACTAATGCTGCTTGCTGTTATATGCCATTTGGTATGGGACTTGTAAAAGCACTGTCAATGTTTGTGATGTGCCATGTGTTGGAATGACAAATGCAAAGCATTGTATTACTAAAAATGTTTGTGATATGCCATCACTTTGTCATTGTGGGTTATTGAATAGAGATTGGTTTTTAATCCATTGAAAATACTGTATGAATATTACTACATTCCACTGTATATACTGAATATAATCCACTGTATTTTGTGCCTTTGGTTTACCCCTTCATATTTATTGTATGATACTTCTTTTCTCCTTTTTGCTTGCAACTTTTACTTTTCTGCTCTAGTTAAATAATAATAGTAGTACAAATTATAATAATAAAAATAAAATAATAACAAAACTGCCCGAACACTATCATAGGCTCACATTATTGCATGCCCCGATTTCTGTTGTTAATTTTTCCTGCATTGACATTGTAGTCCACTGTCATTTTTATTTAACTAATCCCAGTTCAGTAACATCCCAACCTGTATAAATATAATCATAAATCGTAATACCCTCTATGTATCTTCTGAATTTTCCACTTCAGTTGATGTTATTTATTTGTTTTGCCCATTAAGGACCTCATTTTTTCCCTCAGATTGCATTGTACTTGCTTATTTGTTTGTACGTTTTACAATCACGCAAAAATGACTGAACTGATCTCACACAATTTAGCATGTAGGTGGCCATTTTGCAACTTCAAACCTAGGGTATATGACATTTGAAAAAATTTCATCAGAGAGGGGGGATGTAATGGAGGGGGGCAACTCAAAAAAATTCCAAAATGGCACAATTGATAAACAAATAAAAATCCAGGCTACAGGGCATTTAGAAAATTTCATCTGAAAGTGTTTTTGTAATGTGGGGAGAAGTCAAGCAAAATGACACCTTTTATTGGCTAACTAAAAATATTCCAGTATGCAAGCTTTTGAGGCAACTCAGGCCCCTTTTTAATACAGAAACAGGAGTTCCCTGTGCTTATATAGACACTAGGACAAGTAACAACATTGGAAAATCTTTAAGTGAGACATCTTAAATGTAAAAAAATAATAGACCTCTTCAGATTAAGATTCATTTAGCAAGAGAGGAGAACAATGTATAGTCAAGATCTTTGGATAAGATAACTGTCCAGCAAAGTCTTTTGAAGTTTCTGTAATGTGGGGGCTATTGATGAGTGAATCCTTTTGAGTTTGCTTCACCAAGAGTTTGGCGAAATCAAGGAAATGCTTGGAAACTTCGCCAAACTCTGAAATAAAGGATGCTGTTAAGCTGACAGATGTCACATGATAGACCTTGAACCTGAAGTCTTGTCAAACTGAACAGGAGTGCAGTTCATGCTAGGAAAGCTGGAAGACAAAGTAGGATTCTAGAGTGTTTTGCTTAGTTAGGTTTGAGTCCAGAGAAAGGAACCACTTTTATTGGCTTATTATTAATAATGATGCTTGAAACATTTTCTGATTTCTTTTCTTTACATACTTTCAATGTGTTTTTCTAGAAACTGTAAAGTGTCAGCTTGCCCAGCTATTGAGCTAGGTTGTTTGGGCAAAAGTGGAAGAGCCACTGCCTTTTTTTACACTTTCAGGGAGTTTTCTCTGTCTCTGATTGTTGTTTGAATTGAGAATACGAATACATAATCTGTAACTAAAGGAACTGAGCCACCTGGAGCCAACTGAATGCAGCAGTGGTTTTCTGTTGCTGATGGGACTACATGAAGACTTAATCCACACAGGTTGTATAATTATATATATCACTTTATATCTACTGTTATTAATTTCGATTCAGATAAATATAGTTTTTAACTGAAAGCTTGATGCCAGTGTCGCTGTCTAATTGCTACTAGTCAGCCAGGAGTTTAGATTTTTTTTATTGCTTGTCTAATGGCACTCCCTAAACAGCACAAGGAGACACCTTTGTGAAGCTTTCTATAGGTCATAAAATGAGTTGAAGTAAAGGTTTGACCAGTTCCAGTCAGCTGGCGGCCTGCAATAGAGACACTGAGAATGAAACATGTGGGATGCAGCATGGATAGTGAGACAGATAAGTGAGTACAAGTAACATTGGTATAGCTGATTCTGACATTTCTTCCTTTCCCCCATTGAGAAACTAACCTGAGAATTTATTTTGTACCTTTTGTGTTAGCTACATTGCATAGGTGAACTGACATATAATAAAACAGCTATTATGTATGTAACTTGTGTTTTTATTAAATATGAATTATTATTTTTAGTGTACTTTTTAGTGCTGGTTTTGTGTTTTTTTTGTACTTTATTTCACCTTATACAATTTCTTGCATTAGGAATTTGTTAGTGTTCGCATACCCCTTAGGGTCAGAGTGCAGGGTCAGCCATTGTACAGCGCCCCTAGAGCAATTTAAGGTTAAGGGCCTTGCTCAAGGGCCCAGCAGAGTAGGATCTCTTTTGGCAGTGATGATCTTCAAATGAGTGTCTCCTTATAATTCCAAAAGCTAAACTGAAAAGAAGTGGTGAGGCGGCCTTCTGCTGTTTTGCACCTAAAATCTGGAATAGTCTGCCAATAGGAATTCGCCAGGCAAATACAGTAGAGCACTTTAAAACACTGCTGAAAACACATTACTTTAACATGGCCTTTTTATAACTTCACTTTAACTTAATACTGATACTCTGTATGTTCAATTCATCATAATAACTATTCATAGTGGCTCCAAAATCCGTACTGACCCCTACTCTCTCTTCTGTTTCTTTTTCCGGTTTCTTTGTGGTGGCGGCCTGCGCCACCACCACCTACTCAAAGCATCATGATGCACCAACATTGATGGACTGAAAGCCAGAAGTCTACATGACCATCATCATCAGGTCCTTCCATGAAAACCCTAAATACAAAGAGGACTGTTTGACTTATGTTAGGTAGATTGCCCAGAGGGGACTGGGCGGTCTCGTGGTCTGGAACCCCTACAGATTTTATTTTTTTTCTCCAGCATTTGGAGTTTTTTTTTTGTTTTTTCTGTCCACCCTGGCCATCGGATCTTACTTATTCTATGTTAATTAATGTTGACTTATGTTTATTTTTTATTGTGTCTTCTATTTTTCTATTCATTTTGTAAAGCACTTTGAGCTACATTTTTTAGTATGAAAATGTGCTATATAAATGAATGTTGATTGATTGATGAGGATTCGAACCGGCAACCTTCAGGATACCAGTGCAGATCCTTAGCCCCAGAGCCACCACTCCACCCCAAATTGTAATTATTGTCATTGTAATTATTATCATTATTGTCATTGTAATTATTATCATTTAGTCATTGTAATTATTCTGTAATTATGTACTTTCCCTTTAGATATGTGTCGATTCCTTGTGATCTGTGGGTGGAACTTCAAAGAGGCGGGTCCACCCTGATGTCATACCTGAAGGACCGCCCCTTGCCTTCATACTATGATGGACCAGATGGTTTTCCACAGGTTGAAGTTTGTAAGTTATTTTAAGGGTCGTTTTCCTTTGATTTTTCTGGCTTTGTGGATTTCCTGCTTTGTCTTTGAGTGTTGAATTACAGACTGGACTTGTTAGCCTTGGGTTGCCTCTTTAGACAAGGCCTTTCGTTGCTTTCATTACCGATGTGGGTTTTGTGCTCTCCACTGCTTTCTTGTAATTAGCTCTTAATTTATGAGAATTTCTTTTTTTCAATTCCAGAGGTTGACATCATTCCTCTCTCTTGAAGGGTATTTCGTATATTTTTGACCTGATTTGAACATTTTATAGCCACTTTCCCATTTCTGGGTCTGCTAGATGGAAAGCCTGCTGATAGTAGGTTTGGCTGGCTGCCTGGGGGAAAATCTTATCTGGGTGGTCCTAGTTTGCTTTGTGTGACCTATTGTAGTCCTCTTGTCCCTTTTTGCCATGCTTGAGATCCCGTTCTCACAACAATAGCAAACCAGTGGATCTAAGTTGAACTAGTGTGAGTCCGTGTGTGCACCTGAGTGTGTTGTGTTGTGTACATTTCAATGGTGGTCCAGTGAGGAAGCCTCCAACTCTTTGTGACCTCAAATTTGAGTGGGTTCAGTAAATGAATGGATAGCTGTATGGCCAAAAAAGAGCTTCACAAACAATACTTTAATGTTCAATATATTTTTGTAGAAGTTGGGTCTTGGAACCCGAAAAATCGATCATAGACCCTGACTTATATGCCCGTTTAACAATGCGACACTGAATTTTTTTTTTTTACATCTTCTTGCCTCCTCTAATCTCGTACCAGTTTCTAAGACACATCAAATTTTGTTGCAGCAGCACAGTTACCAATTTCTTTCGCCACTTCAACGACTTTTAATTTAAAACCAGCTTCATGTTTTCTTCTGATCGAATGCTCCATCGTAGATAAGGGATACTTTTACGATAAAGGTATATAAGGCTGTGAGATACAATAAACACTAAACAGTGAAAACTCCTCTTCGGAATAGTTCGGGTATTACCGTGTGGCCACGTAGGCACAATACATAGCAAAAAAAAATGGGCCGTGTGCTCCTTGGATACTCTCTCAGTTGGGCGGGCGTTAGCATATCATAATCTCATGGACCAATAGCGTGAGTTTTCCACCTTCGACTTATACGACCAACATTATAAAATACCAGAAATTATTCAGTAAAATCAAATCTCGACTTATCCACGGGAGAACTTAAACGCCAGTATATATGGTAATTAACTTTAAAGTCAAGCTATATTGAAGAAAAAATCAACGATGGAGAATCCATGATCCATGTATTGTGTCATTTCATGTAATCCGTTAAAAAAAGTCCTTTCGAAATAAGGTGATTATGATTAATGACCTGCAGTCACAGATCTCATTGCCTTGCATACCCCTAAGGAACAGAGGGTCATTTGGGGTCTACAGTCCCCCGAAGATACATCTTCTAGGTGGATTTATTAGCAAGTCACGTATTTCCATCCGTTAAAATACAATTTATCAGTCAAGCTGGCTACACCTCTTCAGAATCTCAAAAAGTAACCTGTAGGCATTTGATCCAATGATACTATGTGATATTCTTTAAGAAAAGTTTCTTTTTTACCAATTTTTTTTTAAGATTATTTAAATTGACACAGGCAAGCCTTCATCTTGTCCTTTAGGATAAAGGCATTAAAACAAAGGTTTAGTTGAAATTGAACATACTCAGTTTGAGAGCCTAGGTCATAGTGTTAAGGGGTCTATAATGGAGAGCACAAGCCAAAAACAATACATTGTTTTGCTGCTGGCCTTTCCAGTCATTCTGTCTTTCTCTGTGCGAGTTGTAATTGCTTTAGGACTTTCTGAATCCACTTTTGAATTCAAAGCTTCAGACGAATAATTGGATTTCCTGCAAACATGCTGAGCTGTGTTGCTCTCCCTGTCTTGCCTTGTCCTCAGGGCAACACACTCTGCTTTATATCAAGCTACACCTAGCAGGGTTGTTGGGGGATGGCGGATATCACCGCGTATTAAGATGGTCATCTGTTTGAAAGAAATAACCCCAACACTCTCCATCATCTTCAACTGAATCATCTCCCCAGAACCTTAATAAAATGAAAAATTGGAGGAAAAAAGGACTTTGCAATATACCTCTGGCTATAGCAACCCAGCCCAAGCAGATCAGAGATCCAAGCCAATTACATTCTACCTGCCTCATTTTAACCGCCGCTTGACATTGTATATGGCCGCTTCATGAATGTCACCGACTGTAGGGCTTTTCGGAAGATGCTGTGGGGTATCTGACTAGACGTTTCTCACTCCAGGAAAAAAAAATAAAATAAAACGCAAGAAAAACTTCTTCAATCTGCTTGACAGTCTTAAAACGACATTACATCAAAGATGAATTCCCAAAGTGAGGGTCTCACAAATTGGATCCATTTTTAATGCTAGCCGGCGTGAGGAGCTTTTTTCTGTTTTATGTTGCGGGGTTTGTGTTGTTTATGCATCACAAATTGAAATAATTGGTGAGCCATGTCCTTTTGAGATCTTTTTTTCCTTTAGGTTCAAAAGAAATGGACTGGGAAAAAGTGACTAAAATAATAAAGTTTTCAGACTCACCTTACTAAAAGAAATCTGAAGAAGAGAAGCACGACTGAAAAATAAACTTGCGTGCATCAATTCATTTTTCAATGGACTATAATGACAAATATTTTAGCAACACAACAATGCATATGGGACATGTGTGTCTTTTCAGAGGCAGCAACTTAAGCTCTCAAAGTGAAAAATGTTGACAGATGACAGCACCACAGGAGCACGGCCATTTATTACTGTATCGATGCCAGCATGAAAATGTAACAATGTAATAATTATCCCCTAAATGAGCAGCTGAATTCAGAGACAAAGTTCACCACTACCCCCAGAAAATGTCTATCAAGAATTTAGAGGAGGACTAACATGTGTTACTGCTTTTGCCAGACTTGTGTTTAAATTTAAAAGAATAAATTTAAACGTCTTCACATACACATTTTTGTTCATATTTTGAACCTCCTGATTTGCATAAGATGGAGTTGGCAGCAATGACTGCAAGGTGGAGACTAAACGTGGAAGGAATGGCAGTTTATCAAAGGCCACACTTACACTCACTCACCGCGAGCCAATTGAGTTGCCAGTTGAGATAATCTGCACATGCTTGGCATATACAAAAACACCTGAGCACCTAGAGAAAGCCCACACAGACCACGCTCAAGTATGTAGCCATATCAACTACCAGACAGTGTTCAGAAGCCATTAAGAAGGCTAACAGAATGTCAGGTTATATAGCGCCTTGATGTGTGGAGTACAAGTCACAGGAGGTTCTGCTCAACCTTTATAACACACTGGTAAGGCCTCATCTGGAGTCCTGTGTGCAGTTTTGGTCTCCAGGCTACAAAAAGGACATAGCAGCGCTAGAAAAGGTCCAGAGAAGAGCGACTAGGCTGATTCAGGGCTACAGGGGATGAGTTATGAGGAAAGATTAAAAGAGCTGAGCCTTTACAGTTTAAGCAAAAAGACGATTAAGAGGAGACATAATTGTAGTGTTTAAAATTATGAAGGCAATTAGTCGAGGTAATCGAGAACACGGAGATACATCTGGAAACTTGTTAAGGGTAAATTTCGCACAATTATTTGAAGAAAGATTTAAAGAGCTGTGCCGTTACAGGAAATTATGAGGAGATATGACTGAAGTGATTAAAATTATGAAAGTGGAGCACGTGATATTATTTATCTTGACTTACAGATAGCATTTGATAAGGTGCCATATGAGAGTTTGATTATCAGTCTAAAAGAAATGGGAGTTTACGGTGTGGTGTGTTGATTTGTGTAAAACTGGCTCAGGAAGCCGAGGGAGATAGTGTGAGGAACCTTATTGGAATCATGTGATGCTAGTAGCGATGTCCCTCAGGAGTCAGTACTAGGTCTACTGATGTTTTTAATATATATTGTATAAATGATTTTGATAGGAATATAAGTAACTAGCTGGTTAAGTTTGGAGATGACAACAAGCTAGGGGGATTAGCAGATAATTTGGAATCCATTATATCATTACAGAAGGACTTGGATAGCATAGAGGCTTGGGCAGATTTGTGGCAAATGTAAAAATGTATTACACATAGGAAGTAGAAACGTGAGATTTAAATACACGATAGAGGTCTAAGTAGTGCCTTGATGTGTAGAGTACAAGTCCAAGGAGGTTCTGCTCAAGGCTTATAACACATTTGTGAGGCCTCATCTGGATTTCTGTGTGCAGTTTTGGTCTCCAGGCTACAAAAAAGACAAAGCAGCACTAGAAAAAGTCCAGAGAAGAGCGACTAGGCCGAGTCCAGGGCTACAGGGGATGAGTTATGAGGAAAGATAAAAGGGCTGAACCTTCGAGACGGTGACTTTAAAGTGAGTTCATCAAGAACATGTGGACACAGTTGGAAACTCATTAAGGGTAAACTTCATACAAATATTTGGGAGTTTTCACACACAGAAACACAGACACATGGAATAAGCTACCAAGTAGTGTGGTAGACAGTAGGACTTTAAGGACTTTTTAAAACTCAACGTCATGTTATTTTGGAAGAACTAAGTGGATAGGATCGGCAAGCTTTGGTGGGCTGAATGGCCTGTTCTCGTTTAGATTGTTCTAATGCTTGAATATCTTTGCATCAGGAGGCAACATTGCTGATCAATGCGTCAATGATAATATATAGTAAAGCTTAAATCTAATCTTAGATAGATAGATAGATAGATAGATAGATAGATTTTAGTACAATAGACAGGATACAATAGATAGATTTTAGTATAGAAGATAGGATAAGATAGATAGATAGATTTTAGTACAATAGACAGGATACAATAGATAGATTGTAGTATAGAAGATAGGATAAGATAGATAGATAGATAGATAGATAGATAGATAGATAGATAGAGTGCCATCCATAATGTTTGGGACAAGGACACATTTTTTCCTTGATTTAACCTCCTGCGCGACACACACAGTTTAAAATTTCAAATCAAACAATTGAGACTTGATTAAAGTGCACACCGAGACTTTAATTTAAAGGGGTCTGCCTACGTTTCAGGCTTACCATATACAGTAAGGTTACCCTAAAGGCGTATTGCTGTAGGTGTGAAAGATCATGAAAACATAAGATTACAGTTTTTTCTCAGGCATCACTACAAAGTACACAATGTGTGTAACATATAAAAAATCATTTTTAGGTGGAGTACCCCTTTAAAGATGATCTAGAAGGATCACTGAATATCAGGAAAAAAGGTTGTAACAGGGGACATTTTACAAACTAATAACCAAAGCAAAGACCTAATTACTGAATCACAAACAGAACTGAAAAGAGTCATTACCAAACAAAACCCTAATTATCTATTATTTTTTTTGAATGCATAATAAACAAGCACTTTTGTAGTGAGCCTACCTGACTATAAGTGTGATAAGTTGTGATGACTTGCGCTGAACCAGGGAATCAAAGTGGCAGCACCCATGAAAAATCACAGAGAACATTTTGGAAGTGTGGATCTCTTTTGTGAAATGCCAGAGAAGTGTGGAAGACACCATGGCAGTTTTTTAAAGGGAAATACTAGAGCTTAAAGAAACTTGTTACGTAGTGTGAACTAAAGGGGGACCACCAGATCCCCAGCCACAAGACACAACTCAGTCAAACGCAAATACAAATGGTAAAATAAAATAAGGTTTCTTTTAAAATCGTGCCTTACAGTAAAAGGCAATCCAACACAATAAAATTGAAAGAGCAAGCACCTCTGTCTCCCTCCACTATACCCTCTGTGAGTCTCATCCATCTCCTCCTGACTCAGACCCTGAGGTAGGTGAGGGACCCTCTTTCCTGCTGCACTTCAAGAGTACTTCCAGTGCTATGACCTCACCTAAAGGAAGCACTTCTGGGTCATAGAGAAGTTCCCCATAAAAGGAATATCTGATCTTCATTGTGATCACCTACAGCACCCAAGTAACCAGACAGGGTTGCCCTACGGGTGTCCAAACTGACATCCTATCAGAGGAGCACTGACACTTCTTGCATTGGGGACAAACTATTCATAGAATTCACTCATTATTACTGGTGGATCCTCCCAGCAGGGTTACAACTCTCTTCTTGTTGTCCTTTCCTTATGGCATCCTGGTGGGGAATTTCCTTCTTCCCGGTCAGGATGCCAGTCTATCCGCTCCCACACTTACAGTAGCTTGTCAGAATAAAACATCAAACTGTAGCCAAATGTTCTAAAAGCTTATTCTTAATAATAAAGACTATAAAATAAATTCCTGTTGGCAGTTTCTGATCGGTCACTTTTATATGTTAATATTAAAATTATTTTAGTAGTAACAACTTATTTATGTATTTGTTTACTTTATGTTTTGCAATCAATAGCAGCCTAAATAACAGTTGTCAGATAGATCAAAGATAAATTACAAACAGCTGTTATTCATTGTTTATTTATTTTACACCTAAAGCTCTCTAACAAGCTACATGGAGAAATGGCTTATACCCTCTGGACAGACTGACAGATAGCTGTGGAAACAGAAAATTCATAATATGGCGAGATCAAAGAAGGATCCAGGATTAAGAATCAAAGCTAAATAATATGCTTCCATGATGAAAATGTGCAGTTAGCAAACACTTCATTAGTACTCGGCACAGGATATGATTATTAAGTGCGTTTTAAGGGAATCGGAACAGGAGAATTTTGAAAAACAAGCATTTTACTTTTTACTCGTAAAATATCTCAATATACAACTGAAAAATATTCAATAACAAAAGACGCAGGACATTATGAAGGATGGCCTGGCTGGCAGTGGGTTACCAGGGCAATGGCATCACCAGGTTTCGACAGGGCAGAGCAAAGACCACTAGACTGAGTCCACACATGACAGGTCCTGTAAACACCAATCAGCCACAACATTCAAACCACTGCCAGGGGAAGAGAATAACATTGATCAGCTCATTGCAATGGCACCTGTCAAGGGGTACAAGCAAGTAAACAGTCAGATCTTGAAGGTGATGTGTTGGAAACAGAAAAATGGGCAAGCGTAACGATCTGAGAGACTTTAATGAGGATCAAAATCCCAAATTAGGATGGCTAGACGACTAGGGGAAAGCATCTCCAAAATGACGGGGCTTCTTGGCCGTTCCCAGAATGCAGTGTTTAATACCTACCAATAGAAGCCCAAGGAAGGACAGCTGGTGAACTAGCGACAGGGTCATTAATGTACATGAGGAGTGAAGGCTAGTCCATCTGGTCCAATCTCGCAGGTCTTGTTGGGCATTGGGAATGCAGTGGCTAATACCTACCAATAGTGGCCCAAGGAAGGACAAGTGGTGAACCAGTGACAGGGTCATGGGCATCCAAGGCTCAACGATGTGCATGGGGAGTGAAGGCTAGCCCATTTGGTTCAATCCCACAGAAGTGCTTCTGCAGCAAATTTTGCTGATAAACTTAATGCTGGTCATAAGATAAAGATGTCAGAACACACAGTGCATTGCAGCTTGGTGCGTATAGAGCTGCATAACTGCAGACTGGTCAGTGTGCCCATGCTAACCCTCTCCACCAAGGAAAGAGCTTAAAATGGAGACAGATATGGATCATAGAGCAATAAAAGAAAGTGGCCTGCTCTAATGAATCAGATTGGTTACACATTAAAGACATTAAAGAGTCTTTTTCCATTGATCTGTTTAAAAAAAATCCAAATTACACCCACTGTGATTCAATGATGTCCATCCATCCATCCATTGTCCAACCTGCTATATCCTAACTACAGGGTCACGGGGGTCTGCTGGAGCCAATCCCAGCAAACATAGGGTGCAAGGCAGGGAACAAATCCCAGGCAGGATTCAATGATGTGCAACAATAAAATGTGAAAACGTTCGAGGAGGTAAACACTTTTTATAAAAACTGTAAACAGAATGAAGCTAGAGGTAGAAATAAGCCTGAGACTGCTAGAAAGCACAGAGTTCCATAAGGAAATCTGCAGAAATATACTGCCCATCTGACACAGGGTGGTGGGGCTGCCTTGGAGGGCTTAAGACATTTGAAGGCCCAGGATGCAGTAGCAGAAGGAGATGCAACAGGGAGCTCTAGCCAGGTGTCACATAATCAAATGTAAGGCTGTCTCTGAAGCCTGAATTGAATCTTGAACCTCTCTGTATGATACCTGTAGATAGATAGATAGATAGATAGATAGATAGGAAAGGCACTATATGATAGATAGATAGATAGATAGATAGATAGATAGATAGATAGATAGATAGATAGATAGATAGATAGATAGATAGGAAAGGCACTATATGATAGATAGATAGATAGATAGATAGGAAAGGCACTATATGATAGATAGATAGATAGATAGATAGATAGATAGATAGATAGATAGATAGATAGATAGATAGATAGATAGATAGATAGATAGATAGATAGATAGATAGATACGCTCGTAGATAGGAAAGATAGATAGAATTTATTTTACCCAAGGGAGAAATATTTTTTTTTTTTTTTTGCAGAAAGTCAAGTAATATAACAAATAATAACAACAGCAATTTCCCTGAAAGTGAAGAACAGGCCATTCAGCACAACAAAGCTTGTCAGTCCTGTCCACTTAATTCTTCTAAAATAACATTAAGTTGAGTTTGAACGTCCCTAAAGTCTTACTGTCTGCCACAATACTTGGTCACTTATTCCAATTGTCTGTGACTGTATGAGTAAAGAAAAACTTCCTGATGTTTGTGCAAAATCAACCCTTAACAAGTTTCCAACTGTGTCCCCGTGTTCTTGTTGAACTCATTTTAAAATCACCGTCTCGATCCACTGGTCTAATTCCCCTCATCATTTTAAACAGTTCAGTCAGGTCTCCTCTTATTCTCTTGTAAAGGCTCAGCTTTTCTACTATTTCCTCACAACTCATCCCTTGTAGCCCTGGAATCAGCCTAGTCGCTCATCTCTGGACCTTTTCTAGTGCTGCTATGTCCTTTTTGTAGCCGGGAGATCAAAACTGCACACAGGACTCAAGATGAGGCCTCACCAGTGCGTTATAAAGCTTCAGCAGAATCTCCTGTGACTTGTACTCCACACATCAAGGCGCTATATAACATGACATTTTGTTAGCCTTCATAACGGCTTCTGAAAGCTGTCTGTCAGTCGATACCTTAGAGTCCACTGTGACTCCTAAATCCTTCTCATAAGGTGGACTCCCGATTTTCAGACCTCCCATTATGTATTCAAACCTCACATTTTTACTTCCTATGTGTAATACTTTACATTTACTGACATTAAATTTCATCATCCACAAATCTGCCCAAGCCTGTATGCTATCCAAATCCTTCTGTAATGATATAACGGATTCCAAATTATCTGCCAATATAACTATCTTTGTATCATTGGGAAACTTAACCAGTTTGTTACTTATACTGTTTTTACTTGTGTACTACGCGAGCCTTGGTTTTTAAGTAGCTTATTGATTCGGTGGGCCTCTCTTGAAGTGAGGTTATCAGCCCAATACACCACAGTGTAGAGAATCACACTGGCCATCTCAGAGTTGTAGAAGATATGAAGGATGTCACTACTCACGTTAAAGGAAACACAGTCTCCTAAGAAAAGAGAGCCTGCTGTGCCCTTCTTCTCTAGTTCCTCTGTGTTACGAGACCAGCCCAGCCTGTGATTGACGTGGACCCCCAAGTACTTATGAGAGTGCACCACCTCTACCTCCACTCCCCGATTAGTGACTGGTGTAGAGGCTCTTTGCTGTGTTAAAATTCACTAACCCATTTCTTGGGTTTGCTTATGTTAAGATGGAGTTTAAAGTCATCTCACAGCCATTTTTAATTACAGAAATCAATAAATAATGTTCTTTTTAATAAAACTACTAGGGGGCTTTGCCCCCTGCTCGCCACACTCGCCCACCTCTTCCTCCCCCCCAAGGGGGCGCACTAAGCGTCTCTGCCGCTCACGTTTTGAAAGAGGGGGCTGAGCGCACGCTAAGGAGATACGGTCGGATCGTCTGCTGGCTTCATGCTGCTGCTGTTGCCGACCTGCATGTTCTGCTTGTCGCGCTGCATGTTGATCATACAAAAGCCCGTACAGCAGCTGTCCTTTTGTCTCACTTCCTTGTCTCGCGGGACGTTAAAGGGTCGCCAAGGAAATCACATATCATTTCCTTCCAAGCCTTCCAAGAGTTTTTTTTATAACAGAGAGATATAAACGTTGATCATATTAAAATACACATGTTGTTCATTTTAAAGCACAGGTAGTGTAGCGTATTGGTTGGGCCTTTGGACTTTAAACCCTAAGGTTGTGGGTTCAAATCCCACTACTGACACCACTGTGTGACCCTAAGTAAGTCACTTGACCTGCCTGTGCTCCAACTGGAAGACCAATAGAAATGTAACAAATTATATTATAAAAGTTGTAAGACACCTTGGATAAATGCGTCACCCAAATAAGTAAATGTAATTTGAAAAGCATACAATAATGATTTTCACTGTACCTGAATTTTCGTTCTTACTCTGCACCAGTGGACCAATTCAGGGACTAGAGGGTTGGAAAAGAGAAGATTGGGCTTTCATGGTAAACACGCGTACACTTAATGTTGAAACTGCCTCCTTAAAAATCAGTATTGTCACTTTCATCAGTAAAATAACTTCTGTTTCCTGGCATGTAGTGCTTAAATTATTTCATAACAATTCCGATTCCATCTGTCTTGTTTCATTAAGCTGAAAGAGAGGGAAATCTGAGCTATAAGTTAGCACAGTTTTTATCATTAGCTCCATAAATCACAACGACTAACGCTTAAACATTAGATAAAATGAAAAAATGTGGCACCACCATTATCACTCCTGACTAACACGTCTAGAGACCTGGGTTCAAAACCCATCCTTATCATGTTCTGTATGGATTTGACACATTCTCACCTAACCTGTATTCAGATCTGATGCACAGGTTAGGCTGAATGTGTAAGTGAATGTGTGCCTATAAACGAGTGTCCTGTCTAGAGTAGGTTCCTGCCATGCATTGGATGCTGCTGAGTGAAGCTTTTCCCCCCTCACTTACCCCTACTTTTTATTAGCAGGTTCAGAAATTGAATGAGTGAATATTGTGGACCATTTCCCGGACACAGAAAGGCAGATATTGTTTTGAATCACCCAACACACGTTTATTTACAATCCCTGTTATTTACAGTGCACACATAACCCCAAAACTCCCCCAAAGTCCAGGCCTCACAGTGCCTTTGCCTCTTCAGATCCGCCTCCACTCCTCTCCACCAAGACTTCGTCTACTCCACTCCTGACTCCAGCCATCTAATGGAGGGAGGTGGCCCCTTTTACCCCCACCAGGACGTGCTCCAGGTGCCTCCCGAATAGCTTCCACCAGCACTCCCCAGTGTGGCAGGAGTACCGGCTGCGCACCCGGAAGCACTCCAGGTGTCCCTGGTCTTCTTCCCCCCAGTACTTCCGGGTGTGGTGGAAGTGCTGAGGGCCAGGGCTCCTCAGGCATTAGGGCGCCCCCTGGCGATGACCATGGGCCCCTATAGGGTTGAGCTTCTAAGCTCTGTCCCCGTGGTCCCCAAAGCCACCAGGGCAGTCACCCCCTCCTGGTCTGGAGGAGGCGTAATCCCTCCTCTGGTCATTCTGGGCATCCCGGCTGGGTACCACCCCCAGCTACTCGCCACAATATACAAAGTGTGCTTTGTAGACATTACAACAACAACAACATTATTTGTTTCTAGAGCACATTTTCATACACACAATGTAAAATGTTATTAACACTTAAGTAAAAGTCAGCGTACAATATTAAAAACAGGTCAGTAATTAAGAAAAGGGTTAGAATGAAAACCTGCAACCACTGCGACCCTCCAGGACCAGAGTTGGGGACCCCTGTATGAATATTTACTTAAGGAAAAGTCAGCATACTATATAAACAGAAAAGCACATTCATATAACACCGTGCTTTTAAATTGAAAAAAAAAACCAAAAAACTCATTTTGTATAATCACTATATTCATTATCACTCTTATGCTCAAAAATGTGCGAAATGCATGCATTACTTGCTAAAATATTATTAATACTTAAGTAAAAGTCAGTGTACAATATTAAAAACAGGTCAGTAATTAAGAAAAGGGTTAGAATGAAAACCTGCAACCACTGCGGCCCTCCAGGACCAGAGTTGGGGACCTCTGTGTAGACAGCAGGGCTTTAGTGACCTTCAAAACTCGACTTGATGTTATTTTAGAAGAATTAAGTGGCTGGCCTGGCGAGCTTTACTGGGCTGAATGGCCTGCTCTCATCCAGATTGGTCTGCTGTACCAACAAAGACTCAAAGTTGGAATTGTCAGCCAAAGTACTGAATTCTAATATGAAGGAGAGGTTTGAGTTTTTGATTTTCGTTAAGTTGCAAATCTTTCTACAAACATGTTCTTACGTAATCATAATGGGTAATTGAGTCAAATGTATCCATTTAAAATGAAATCTACAACACAATAAAATATGTGCAAGAGAGGGGGTCTGAAGACTTTCTGAATCAATGGTACCCCTATGTATGCATACTGTTTATATCTTAAAGAGGGCTTTCAACATCATTGTAAAAAATGGTTTTAATTATATATATATTTTTCTTTGAGTGCTGCTTTAGTTTCTGCCTCTGCTGTCCACAAACATAATTTTCAGATAAAAACGAATATTGATTGCACATTTATACCAGCTATGAGCAGTTTGTACTTTGTCTGAAGCTAAAGAATGAGCTACTGAAGCATGTAATAGTGTTAAAAGGTTTTCATAATAAATCATATTCATATCATTTATACCATAAACACACAAAACAGAAAACATACTTTAAAACATTCAGCTGATAATGAATGAATAAACATTGCTCTCAGTGAACCATTCAGTTTTCTTTTCTTTTTCTAAGTGGTATGTTATCTTTCCCGTACCTATAAAAATATAAACCACTTCATGCTCCACTGGATAAAATATTTACATTATGTTTAATTTGATTAATTTACTTATTTAAGTATTTTATTTCTCTGTGCATAAAACCGTTAAAAACTGTTAACAATTATTTTGTTCTCTAATGCAAGTCACCAACTTTTTTAAATGTTTCCCAGGGCATGTGACTACACCTGTGCTTAATCGTGGAATGAAGTGCCTCTAAATGAAACCTGAATTAGGGAAGTTTCTAGAAAATGATGCGGTAGTTATATTATTAGCGAGTGCTACTGAGGATATCTAGTGGACTAGCTAGTGGTCATGATTCACACCACAGGAGATGGATGGGCATCCAAAAGGGTGATTCCTTTGTCTGGACAGGATGCCACAATAAAATAAACTTGACCGGATGGGAACAAGAATCCTTACGTAGCAGGAGGCCAGTATGTCAGAAAGACCAGGGGAGACAGCAACATCTGGGTACTGTATCCCCCGAACATGTAGAGGGCAGCGACCCAGGGATTTGGGTTTCCTTTAGATACCCACAGGGCAACATGAGAGATGGAGTTCCAGAATACAGCCCTGTTGGGTTCCATGGCTACCACGAGGGGGTGCTGCATGGGAATCCTTCCACAAAACATCGTAATTGTAACTCTCCACAGGTCATTGTGCACATGAGCCTAGTTTGAGTGAATGCTGTGCAAAACCACTCTTATGACTGTTTTATTAACAACTAGCTGTGCTACCCGTCTAAGAGGGCTTGAAATCTGAGTAATCAACTTGGACCTCAGAGTTAATGTTTACAGACCACCATGCAATCCATATGTCTCTGCTTCATGCCACTTGGCATGGGATTGGTAAAAGCTGTGTTAATGTTTGTGATTGACATAACTCTCGATAACTCGAGAGGAGTTGTGGTATTGCATGAAAAAGTTAGGAGTGGCAGAGAATTATGTAAGAGTTTTAAAGGAAAGGGAAGTGTGACATTGGTGAGGTCTGCAGTAGGAGTGACGGATGCATTCAAGGTGGAGGTGGGATTACATCAGGGATCGGCTCTGCGCTCCATTCAGATGGAGGCGAGCCACTTGTTCCACCAAATAGGAGCTACATGTGAAAAGAGTCTGGATTGAGATTTGGTACCATGCAAAGGTTGGCATCACCAGGTGCCCATTCATCAGCAGAACTGAGTGGGCGAGAAGGAGCACAGGACCTCACCAGTGTCTCCATATACACAGGTGCTGACCCCACTGACTACTCTGCAGGTAAGCATCAAGGATTTGAACTTAATGAGTGCTGCTACAGGAAGCCAATGTTGCGACCTGAAGAGAAGTGTGACATGCACCTGCATTGGCTGCATTTTGGACCATCTGCAGTGGCTTGATGGCACCTAAGGGTCCTCCTGCTAGTAATTTGTTGTAGTAATCCAGATGTGACAAGGCCAAAGCCTGGACCAGAAGTTGTGCTGCATATTCAGTCAGTTAAGGTCTGATTTTGCAGATGTTCTACAGAGTGAGTTTGCATGAATGACAGACAGCTGAAATGTTGTAAGAGAAAGATAGCAGCTTATCAATCACCACCCCAAGGCTGTATACTGACTGTTTGCAACCATGAGTCATGCTATATGGAGATGGGGAGCTGTATAGACTTGCTGGTCTGGAAAATAAGAAGCTCCATCTTTGCCAGGTTGTTCTGTAGATGGTGGTCACCTTCATCCAGGTTGAAATACCAGTAGAATGTGCAAGGGTTCTAGCTGATTCCATGTTGTCCTCAGGCAGGAGTGACTGGTACCTCATCAGAACAACATTGTTATGAGAAACCATGAGACTGAATGATGTATCCCAGTGAGGTGATGTAGAGGACAAAGCAGTGATCCTGGTGGGACACCATTCATGTTTGATTCACCCTTGTCATCTCTCCTCTCCAGGATCTGGCCAAGGTGTAGGACTAGAACCATCAGAGGGCAGTCCCGGTGATGCTAAGTTCAGAAAGAATGTCAAAGAAGGATCTCGTGCTTGACTGTGTCAAAGGCAGGGGAGAGATCTAGAAGGATCAGGACTGATGACATGGTGGTAGCTCTAGCTAACCATTGCGTTTTGACCACAATCAGTAGAGCAGGACCTTTTGAAGCCAGATTGGTTGGTTTGGGGGATTTATAATAGAGTGCCCCTATTGTTATGGATCCCGATCTTTGAAATCACCTTGAGTAAAGGTGTCTGCCAGCTTATATACTGTGATGCTAATTTCAGAATCCCTGAATAGCTCTCCATGTGTTTAACACGGGCTCTGCCTAGTCTCGATTTTATTGTAGTAGGGACAATAGAATCTTATACGCACTTGTTCTCTTAGTGACACATAATAAATGAAGAGAAAAACTAAACAAAAGAATGAATAAGCAGCAATAAATAAAAAGGAAATGTGGCCAGAGAAATAAAAAGGGAGTAAAAAAAAGAAGTACAATCTGAGAATATGCACTACACAATGCAGAACACAAGTAAACAATGTAGTGTAAGGAACAAAAGGTGAGTCTAGATGTGCCATCAACTGTGTGGACTAAATGTTTAGAGTCAAAACCAGGGCTCTACGTCCATATTGAGGGCTGGAAATATGCAAAGCCACAGGCCTGACTCACAATAAGGAATACCTCAAGCTGACAAAGAAGAGCATCTGCAGCTACCCAACCCACCCAAGCTGGACTACTCATAATAATAAATTATGTTTATATAACGCTTTTCTCGCTACTCAAAGTGCATTACACAGACAGAGGGGAACCACTTCAACCACCGCAAATGTGCATCCACCTGGATGATGCAACGGCAGCCTTTAGTGCAGCAGTACGCTCACCACACATTAGCTATTAGAGACAGGGGATGATTAGGGGGCACAGCATGGATGATGCCATGATGGGCAATTTAGTCAGCACATATGGATATATACTCTTTTCGGAAAAATACCCAGGGATCTTTAATGACCAGTGAGAGTCGTGACCTCAGTTTTACATCTGATCCGAAGGATGGCGACATTTTCACAGCAAAGTGCCCACTTCACCACACTGGTCACTGGGATCCACATTCAGACTATAGGGTAAGCACCCCATGCTGTCCTCACCAACAACTCTTCCAGCAGCAACCAAAGCCTTACCAAAATGGTCTCCTATCCAAGCTTCAGATGGATGTCCTATTTTGAAGCACATGTGGTATGGCTGCTGGCTCAGGTTTCATAATTTCCTTTTCCACAAAGCAATACAAGATGGGAAAAACTTGTTATAATGATGTGTGATCCAAGACAACTCCACAGTCTG